>NW_028297138.1:5471354-5748879 GCF_055798465.1 Pogonomyrmex barbatus
TCCTGTCGTTAAAGATTTAAATAAATTCTACTAAGTTTTACTATCTTGCTCGACTTCGCCGCTTAGCGTTACGAAGTATATATCATATTTATTTAAGTGTAAATATCTACGCTCTTCAAGGTTCATTCTGGTCTCTCGCGTAGAATTCAAATATCACCTTTGGAAAAATAACTCATTGATGAAAAAAAATCGGAATCAAAAGTATCGTAAAGTATAGTAAAGAGGAAATCGATTGTCATGAAAAAAGAAGGACTATAATGCTGGACCTGCTTGAGAAGTCTAGTAGTTGATACGTGTTGATATGTGTTTCTTTTGCTCCTTTTTTTAGATTAGTCCAAACGATAAAATCGACGTAGTCGAAGAAAGAAATTTGTTTGTCAGACATCAAGCTTTTCTCGCGTCCACTAATAGCGAATACCGCGCACCTCGGGACATGACAAAGAGATGCCGGCGTATTTCTACGGCAAATCCATTATTCCTGTATTTCCGACGGTCTTCCGATTCCGGATTTTTATCGTCCAACAAAAAAAAATTCGCGGACGCTCTTGTCGATCAAAACGTCGAATCCACGAAATCAATCATGAATTCTGTTCCTGATGCTCATGATGACAGATTTAAAATTGTGGAAAAATCTTTATATTAATAATGCAGGCAAGAAACATTACGTAATATTAATTTCTATTTTATTAATAATTTAATTAATTTTATTAATCAGAGATTATTGAAAATTAATGTAAAAATTACCGATCAACCATTTATACAATGTATGTCTGCATATGTATACATATTGACACGGTATCTCGTAATTCAATCAGCTCGTACCTGCATGAGACGATATCGATATTGCTTCTATATCATCAGCCGATTCTAATGTTCTTTACTCGGTTTTTTCTATGTTCCATTTACGATAAACGCAATTCCTTGATCTATTCCCTAATCGTATTATGGAATTCACTTGAATTCCATAATAAGATATAAAAACCTCTCCTTTTCTTTGTGTTTCTACTTACTGTTTTATGAATAGTTTATATTAACTTATCAATTTTAGGATTATCTTATCAACATCTATTCGGGATAGCGTTTTCCACCGTCGTATACATCAGAGAAATCTTGTTGAAATCGTTATATTTGCTAGAGGAAAATATCCTGAGAGGTACGAAATTACGAAAATTTAATAGCTTGCAAATTAATCGGTTCGTTTCGTGCCTCTTCGCAAGTTTGCCTCGTTAATTTCGATCTAGTCGAGATGATTTTTCGCCTTTCGTGGAAAGATCTTCTAGCAATATTCTTATCTCGTGCACAATTAACATTAATGAAAACTCATCGACATGCAGCTAGTTCTCTCACGCTCGTTCATTAAGACTCATTAGAGGCATACTGACCTCGCCCGATCCTTCATGAATTATACTTCTTCATACACGCTTCTTCTAATGCGCGCCATAATATATCAAATCAGTCAGATTGGAGATCTGATCTATGAGAAAATTTCTCTGATCGTGTTCGCAGTTAACACACATTCGTAGAGACGTGCAACGAGAAATATTATACTTCTCGATAAGTTAAATATATTCGCAATAATTAATCTCATTTTGATTTCATCTTGATCTTTGATCTTATTTTCATTGAAGAGCCAAACAAATAAAATAGCATTATAAAAAAAGACTTATTTTATAGTTTATCCAATTATTTTACATCTTCTTTTCTCAGTGTTAATTATATAATTATATACCAGTTCGAAAATGTTAATGAGACTCGGTATTATTACATGACATTATTGTATGTATAAAACATCTCGATCCAGTTGGTGCATACGAGGCAGAAAGCACGTTACGCGAGTGAAGTAACTTCTGAAAAGTAGCTCGTTTAATCGCGAAGAATTACGTCTCTTCTCCGAAAACTTTCGTCGCGTAGTGTGCACTGTATTCTTTTCACAGCCTGTAGCAACTTGCGAAGAACTGGAAGGCTAATGACATTTCAGCAGCATTTATCGCATGTATTAATAATGTCCTCTTGATAATGCCGGTCGTTCTAATTTTTACGGAGCGACTCGCGTATGAAAATTTATAACATTCTTTAGAATATGAACGATGTATTGGGAATCACCTTTTTCGAGACACTGTACAATATCGCGAAGTGATTGATGCATTTTTTTCTGTAATGAGAGTTCGCATGTTACACACGACATTTGTGTGATATTCCATCGGAGAATGTGAGAATAGAAATATTGCGAATATTTTTTCATCTTTCCCTACCGCACGTTGTGATTGAATTGAAATTATACTATATTAATAAAGCGCGGATGCCTCGCGCATAAAGACGGCGAATATATTTCCATCCGCAAATATATTTCCTTCCGCATCGATGCTTATCACCAATATCTTTCCGTCCGAACGGAACGAATTGCCGTGATAAAATAACGTTACGTGATTTTTTTCTCTCTTTCCTCGCTATTCAAAGCTTCATAATCATCATGGACGAGGAACGAGGGAAGAGTAGGACATATTTTTCGCACAGTGTAGTACCCGCATCCTGTTCACGATTAATTAACTCGACCGGCGGTCGAGCGTGTCTCATTTACGAACTTAAATGGAAAATGGAACGCAACCGAGACGGATATTTGTCCTGCACTGTCGGGTGCGATAACTGGGCGGAAGAACAATGAATATTCGACAAATAAAAACTCCATAGAGGATACATACTAAAGTTATTGAAACTTATTGTCAGAAGATCTGTAATTTAAATTACTTCTCAAAATACGATGATTTCGATAATCTCATCACTTTTCTTGATGCAGAGGTGAGCCTTACCACCCCTCTCCTCCCCCAATGAAATGTTGAAATTAGAAAGACTAATTTGTCTCTATGATGTAATTTATTCTAAGATCACAGAGCTCATTTGTACGCGATCATCAAATTTTACCAATGCGATTTTCATTCTGTTTTTCTCTTTCTCCCTTTTTTGGTTTATTGTTTTTAAGTATCGGTTTTCGCTTTTAACGGAAACTGTTGTGGATACCGTTAACGAGTAAAATATCCTTCTAGATGGGATAACATTAAATACAACGTGTGTACTTTATAATCAATTTATTATTTAGATGATACATATTAAAATACGTGTAATAACATGCAAATTAATTAATTTATTTATTAAATGATTATTGTGTTTAGTTGTATCATAATTTTATAAATAATGTAGCTTTAATGTTTCTATTAATTTAGTAAAATAATATTTGGAATATCAAATGAATATCAAAAATGTTTTGTCGTTTACGCCAGAATATTTAGATACGAATATAATCATTATATTTATTTCTTGATAAATATATAAGATCTCGTCATTCGCACTTCAAATTTTCTCAATCTCTCATTCTCCGCGATGTATTTGGAGGACAAATGATTATTGTGGTCTCATTACGGTAACGTGTATTTAGCATTGAAGAACGCATACAAAGATCCGAGCGCGTGTAAAATATGTCGCATTTACGTGATGTTACGTGAGATCAAGTTTTGAATAGCCGGCCGAAGATACACCGAAGTTTGGTATCCCAAGCAATGCGCCGTGATATTTTTAGACGTGGAATAAAGCGATATTGTGGGAAAAGAAAGAGGTAAATAAGCGAAATTAACGTATATAAAGAAATACATAATTTATTGCACAACTCATTCTTATATATGTCATCTCGTGTCCAGTATCTAGAGATCGACAAGGATTCTAGAGGAAGTTGCACCCATCTTCCTTCGGTTTGACTTTCGTTCGCACAAAGGTGACCTTATTTTTCTTCGTGCGAAAGAAGACGTATTACATTACACGTATTCCACTCAAGTTAAATATTCCAATAGAAAATATTAAATTTTGTTTGAATATTCGCTAAACTCGATCGCTAATCTTCTCAAAAATATATTTTCTTTATGATTCACATTGTGGTTCACAATATTAATATCAATACCCCGAAGCGTAAAAATTATGAATTGACGATTATGGATAACATTTCATTCCGTAAGCGAGGGAAATGCGATTCTTGAATGCTGTATAAATTAAAATTTAAAAAATCCATTCTGCGAAGATTTTTTAAACGAAGACGCAGCGGGCGGTAACTCATTATCGGAAAGCTAAAAGGCAGACATCAGGAGCTAATATTATGTGATGACTTAATGAATAACTAACAGCCTCATTTATTCGCACTTATTTATTTATTATAATTCATCAATTATATACTGATCTTTTATATCAAAAGAATCAGACAGAAGCGATATTTCGATGATAGTTTTCGTCGAGTAAAAAATACGAAACGACAAAAACGACAAAAAAAGAAGGAAACACAAACAGAAAATACAAATATATTTCATTAAATTATCATTAAGTATCATCTTAATTTTTTTTGCTTCTTTCAAAAATTCATCATATCGAACATGAATTTCCATCTTTATTTTATGTTACTTAGATTATATGAATGGGACACGATAAACGTCGAGTGTATAATATGCGATTATGTGTGCTATGCGTAGAGAAAGCGACGTTCAAAAGTGCATCTGAAAAGAGTGATTGTGCACGCGCAAATATTAGAAATGGTCCAAATTTCTCGAATGGAAAATTCTTTAGTAGAATCGTTGCCGATCCGCTAGATTACCAGGATTATTACGGATCCCACCGGAGCTTGTCATTTCTCTCGGGCACAACGAAAAGATCAGACGAGCTCCAGGAATTTCAATGAGCTTTGTTGGACTGATTACTCTCGAATTTAAAATAACATGACTATCAGGAATGAAGTAAGTTGTAAAATGTAATTTTTTATCTTTTCTGAATTTCCTTCGCTTTAATTTTTTGCATTCTCGTACTTAATTTATGATTAATACAATTTTTATTAATTTATTACTGAAAAAAATGAATTCGCTGAATATGTTATATGGTAAAAGTATGGTGAAAGAAAAGACATCAGAGTCAACTAGCACAGTGCTTAGAAATCCATTTCTCTTGCATTCTGTACCGGCAATATCGCGAGCGATGGCAATAATTCTCACACGAAGATCAATAAATATATTTCACAATCTCACACGTGCTTCTTTAATCGTAAATTTTTCTACCAGCAAAATATTGGCATTACTTGTTAAGTCATTCTATCTGTGATCCTATGTATCTTTTATATTTAAGATGTTCATATGATCAATGAATTTCAATAATTAAGCATGCATTATTGATGCACAAGATTTTTCATCGTGTGTGCATAAATTAATGCGTTTATAAGTTGAAAAGACGAAAAATAAAATGTCTTTTTATAACGGAGATAAGATGACAACCTTAAGATTTATCGATTTTTCCTGATTTTTATGATAATGTAAAAATAATAATCATTTCTACATCATTGATATTGAAATTAATTCTTCCTAGATTTATTTGCCAATATACATGGAAAAAATAACATTCTATTAAAAAAAAAATTGCGTATTTTTTGCACTAAAAATTGATTGCTAAAAAATTTTTGATAGATCTAGGACGTGAATGATAATTGACAATCGCTCTTTCGCGAAACATTTCTGGAAAATATTTTTAATATAGTGACATACGACGAAGAGCAAACATATATTGATTCACACTGAAATGGAGAGAATGTAATATTATGTGCGTGAAATGCGGTGAATGGACTTTTACGGTTCGCGAAGTTATGAATGAGGAATTGAATATGCGCGAATGTATATTAAAGCGGCGTTTCTCTATGAAGTTTATATGCATATATGTGAAATAGGTCTATTAACATAATTCTACTTCATTCTGAAGGATTGATAACTACTATACTGAGGTACTGCTTATATATTTCGTGAGTATTTAAGCATAAACGAAATCTTATCTAGATGATAATAGAACAAACATGTAAAGAAAAGCAAATTTATGATCAGAATTAGTCATGAGTACTAGCATTTTGAAGATGAGCTATGTAACAGATTTTTTTCCATATTAACATTGTGTCGCAGTGAAATATGTCATGTATCACAGTGAAATATATTCAAGAGATTTATACAAAATAATGTAATTTATCACTGGAATTTTAGAAAGAGTCGTGAATTCGATCTTCGCACGCTCGATAAGAAACATGCCAATGTTTGCATTCTATCGCAACGAAATTGGTGGTGAAATTGGGGATATCGACATTTCGACGCAGCCAGTTCGCGTTAATGAAGAAATTCCTGAGACGCTGTCACTCAATCTTTTTGACAGTAACTTTTTGACAACATGGCTGATATACATTCCACTGAAGGTAGAAATTATCTTCTCTTTATCATCATTTCTCTTGAAGTTATTTTTGCTATGAGAAAGACGAAAGATAATTTAAGTTCGACAATGTATCAAACGTTATCGCGTTAATTAATTATATACTATAATTATATAATTATAATATCGAATCTTCTTTGTGTTACTTTCACTTTATATTTCTTTTCTATTTATTTGACGGGAATCAATAATAGTTCCAACAAAATCTATTGGTTTCTCCCGCTCATATTTGTTATGTTATGTAAGCATATTTATCTTATTTTACGCTTGTCCAATGCTTCGCGCCAATATTTCACCCACTCACGTTTTACCTACACGCGTGCACGATACAAAGAAATCGTTAATAGAGTATGCATTCGCGCATTGAATCGGACTGAAATTTTTTCGGCGCTTTTGCATAGATTGCATATCCGCCGCGCGCGTGCGCGCGCGCGCGCAAAATGCCACAAGGAAAACAAAGGTGGTTTCACGCTTCGGAGCGGTCGGTGGGATTGCGCGCCGAAAATACTAGTTCGACCTTATGCTCGGTAGATTTGTTAGTGCGTAAACTTGCTTCTCGGTTCACCGTCAGTGAAATATCGTTTCAGTTAGAACGATGCAACTTGATACATCGTGCATTTATTGGATTTTTACAATGTTACATCTCTCAAACTAACGGTATCGATTCACATCGAATTAAATCGATTAGAAAAGTCATATATATAGTACTATGAAAGTCATATCATTCCCGTAAATCTACCAAAAGTGTAAATGTGCCACGTTCTGTAGTTCAGAAATAGATTTATACATAAATCCAGGCAAGCGTATAATGCGAGTTTTTAAAATCGTTCGATATTTGTTTTAAGATTGAATTACTGTCAAACATGAATTTATTTCGTAGATATTATCGGTATGTATAAATACGCGCTGTGCACGTCAATTTTTCCACAGGCAAACCTAGGGCAATGGCTTCTGTAACGTGATTCCTCCATCGCGTAACCTATAATTTACGCTCGCCATCACGCTTCTCAATTTCATATCATGAAAGATGAGGAGAGGGGGAACGGGAGGGGGGGCGAGTTAGCTCGAAGAAATATAGCCTTTGCGCTCTAATGTTTTTCTTTTCGTTATATCGTTCGCAATTTCTCATTGTCAAAGTTTATGAATTTCGCGAGGCTTTCCGTCGCAACACTTCGCTCTGTAGAATGTTCAAAACTTCCGAAATAGAATCTTTGCAAAAGCAGTATTTAACTTTCTAAAGTAGCTAAGTAGCTAAGATATAAATTATTTGTTACGTTTAGAGAGAAATAAATAGTAATTTCCCGACATGTCTAAAATAACTCGACAGAGAAATAGATTTGATGTGTATATGTATGATATCGGATTCACTTTTTAGATAATTCAACGTACAATATACTCTGCTCAACGGAGAGCGCTGCGTCTCGATAATGACACCGTTCTATCGGTCCGTAGCCTCCGTGATAATTTCACCGGTTTTCTTCTTCATGGATTCTCTCAAGCATCAAATATGGTACTGTTTCTGAAACACGACAATCGTCCCATTTTTGCTGTATCCTGCGTTTCTTCTTACGCGCACATGTGCGTTCACAAACATGACCTTTTTTCCTTATCTCAGTGCATTTTTTTTTCTCTGCCATTTACATTGCTTGGTTTTATGGACGAACTGTAGATATTTATGAATATTATCATTTCGAAAATGTGATTCTACAAAAACATAAGCTATACGCAAACACTATCACCATTACCAAAATATTATGAGCGATGAAAAAATTACTGAAAAACTTGTAATAATTATAAACGATGACGCCATTGTCATCGACAATGTCACGCGCATTTTTACATGTGTGTGGGAACGAAATCATAAGAGTATCGCGACTTCGGAAACGATCGACGATAGCATACGGTTGTTAGTAACAACCGTAGTTAGTGAAACCTCGCGTTAGATTGATACATTCTTTTAAATCTTTAAAAATTGTGATCCAATTAAATACAAGAAATCGCTAACTACGCTACGATTGTTACTAAACCGGTTTAACGTCGCTATGTGTAAACGTAATAAATTTTAGCGTGAACCCGACGATATCAAAGAGAAGGGGAAAGTCGGCATCTCAATGCTTTTACACGCGACGATGGCAACGTGTACGCTCGGGAGCGAATTTATTTTCGGGGGTTGATGCAAACCGGCTGCGCTCGCGTCACTTCTCTTCGGCTAACCGCAACGAGAACGCCGTACTGCATATATGAGGTCATCACTTATAACGATGAAAACAACCGCCAGCTATATGTGCACCCAAGGTGGAAGATAAGCAGTCATAGAAGCTGCAGAAGGAGACGATCGCGCGAGGATAAGCAACGGATGAATCACGATGCACGATGATGTGTATGCGAGAGATGTCATATCGAAGAAATTTTCCCATGCGATCGTGACGAAATTAAAACATTTGGTTAATAACCAAGAAAAATTCAAATCGAAGAAAAAGATAAATTAAAATAAATTAAAATAAAAATAATAAAAATAAATTAAAATTTGAGCTTTAATTTTCTAGGTTTAATACGCATTAATTTGAAATTAATACGAGACGAGTGACAGTTTTACATAATCCTGTTATGACAAGAATTAGCGAACCAGCAATGCTATTAATAAAACATACAACGCACACACAATTGTGTAACACGTAACTGCATTTTAGTGATTAATGATAGTGATTAAAAAAAAATCACGGAGTTGTTTAAATATGAAAAAAAGACAGCTGAAATGTTTGCCTTATTGCATTATCATGCTTCAGAGAGGGCACACGCCACGAGACATACTTACTCTATTAAATAGATGGACGTACGCTCTATTACTCTTGATTAAGCCTATTGCTGGGCTAACGGCATTATATCGTAACGCATTTCGCGCGAATTGTGCACGGGCGCTCGTTTTCAAACGTTATAATTGGTGTATTTACAGCGGTGCGTTATACTTTTTTTTCTGCCTTCTTTTTTTCAATAAATATTAGAGCCACAAATATGACTCATTTGAGTAACGTGCAACTTTGCGGAGGCACCGTAATTTTTTAAAGAGAAGCCTTGCTGCGTCTCTATGTACATTTTATTTTAATTCTCTATCTTTTGTATCTCATGACATATATTCGCAACAATATAAATTATCGTAGTTTGAATGAAGATAAGAGCGTTGATAACGACATATTTGGCGTCGACCTGGTAGGATATGATAATGAATTGATCCTAAAGAATCAGTCGGGTCTTCCGGCACAAATGAGATTATGCCATACATACGGTTGTGAGAGAAGGATCGCATTTGGATCTGCATACAAGGCAGAAAAGAGGAATCATTGAAACATAAAGGGCTGACAAATGGGAAAAAACATTAGATGCTCTAAATAATCCTTCGAAGTGGAGAAAAGGATACAATCCCTGTACGTAGAGGGAATAACCAATTCCAATAAAGAGATTGATTAACCTCTTTAAATAGATATTGTCCCTCTCAGCTTTCTCACATAGTACACGCGTACATGCACACACATAACATAAGAAGAATGATCAATGCCACATTCAGAAAAAAAAATCGTACCAGTAACTAAAAATTTGTACACAATTGCGCTTCAATTATGTATAATAAAGTTATAATAAGAACAACACGTTATACGAATAAAAAATACAGCAATAATATAGTAATAAAAAAATAGTAATTATTTGTAATAAATAATTAAATAAACTAATATATTGTATACTTCAAAGAGACAAGCCAATTGAATGCCAATTTAGAGCCGACACTAGTTATTAAGACTATATATTATTAAGACTGTATAATAAATTTAAGCAACTCAATAATCAGAATTCTAACCCTGAACATAACAATCGGAGTGATAATAATGAGAGGCCTGCCTTTTTCGCTTTGTTAATTTCTGACAAATTTAAAAATCTTTTTAGAAATTCTACAATATCTCTGGTATATGTTGGTCTGGATAAATTGAATAAATTTATCAAAGTACAGAAAGATAAATTACTAAAAAATTTACCTTCCAACTTAGTGTAATCATAGCGAATCATAGCGAAAGAGTAATAAAGAGATACGAAGCTTTCACGAGTGTTAGCGCGTGAGTAATTAAGGAACTAGTTCGAGTAAGAAGAGATAGAGAGCGTGTGCGTGGAAGAGGGACGAAGACTTTTGCGTTGCGTTGCATGGCGAAGGAGAAGGCAACAGCGATCAAACGATTGTGTATTACGCTTTTTTAAGTGTTTCAAATAAACGTTTTGTAATAAATCTTACGACTACATTAGTATATAAGATTAATTGTAAAAACTGTAGTGCCTCGTATGTCAGACAAACAGATGAAACAGAAACTTTGAAAATCAGGGTTAGTGAACATAAAAATCACATAAATAGAGATATATCGCAACATTCAGTTAGAGCATAGAACATAGAATTGATATGAGTCGTGAATTTGATTGGGATGATGTGGAAATTTTAGACGAAGAAATAGGTTTAAATAAAAGATTAATATCTGAAATGATACATATTCGTAAACAATAACAAGCTCTCAATTTACAAACTGACATTGCTCTCCTTGATCTGCTCTCCTTATACCGAACTTTTTACCAAACATTGAGGTTTCCATTTCTTATTACGTTACATACCTTTGATATCTATTACAGTTATGCTTACGTTACTTATTAATTTTAATTTTAATCGTTCTTCACAGTATCACTTTGTATTATATATGTAAGTTTATCATTTTTATATTTCTATTTGATCTTTACTGTTAGTCTTTTCATTACAATTCATTTTAGTTGGCACTATATAACACTTGACAATTTTATTGACGATTATCTACATTTTAGACTCAAATTCATTTTTCTTGATTACCTATTGACTGCTTATTTCTTGACTACCTATTAATTGCTATTGACTACCACTCTGCGCAATTCGTAGATATTAATTCTAACAATATATATCCTCTTTATTCAACTTATTCTTCATATAACGATTATCACATTTAGTATATTTTTGTACTGAAAATAGGTCAAATCCGGGACCAAAACGTTTACATATGTTTCATTTTATTTAATACATTTGTAATTACACATTAATAACTAGTGTCGGCTCTAAATTGGCATTTATCTTGTCTCTTTGATTTATTCTTTTGAGCCTAATTTTATTATTTATTTTTGTAATAATATTGTATACTGTTGTTATTAATATGTTTTTTAAACTTATCTTAATGATATTATAACATTATGCTTACTTCACAAAAATATTTGTTTAAACTGGAAAAATATAATGTCATATTCTATTTGTATGAAGTCTATATAACTATGTAATTGTAGTTGAGTCGATAGTATATTGCACTATCAATTAATAATTCGCATTTATTGTTATTGTGACTATATTTTTATTATACTCAATACTACTTTCGTACTTATTTAAAAAATTAGTACTTAAATTTTGTAATTGTCATAAATATAGCCAGAACTATTTTGTTTTCTCTCAGTGCATGGGTAGATATTTGCTAAATGTTTTATTTGTAAATCACAGAATTGATTGACGGTTTATTTGTTGGAAACTCACATCAGTCATATATACTGTTACCTCTTTAATTCTTTGTAATTAAAACTTTCATTCGATTCAAATATACATATATTTAAAAATATTTTATGGAAACATATGCCGGAATATTATGCATACATTAGGTAGAATAAAAGCTACTACTACTTGTGTTAGACATATTGTTTGAGTTGAATATAATAGTATATAATTAGAATTGAGTTAGATATTGCAATTTTGTAATATAATTTTGTTAAAAGTAAAATTAAAACTACTTCCACTTGGCTAGAATAGAAAGACTTTTCTATGGAGATACAAAGATACGTACCATTCAGGTTTTATTTTTTTTTTAAATAAAAAATATTACCAATGTTATTTTTTAATTTGGTACAACAGTTTAACGTATAATAATTCTATTAAATGTATTATAATTATAATTATAATTATATCTATATATTACAAATTGACATTAATTTTTGATTGATAAAATCCTTTTCGCCTTTATAAGATTTTTTTCTAATTTATGAAATATAAAATAGAAATTGGTGCCATAGATGATTGATTTTTGTCACAGCACATTTGTTGTAAGAGATTTAAAAATTGATTTTTTAATATTGAAAGTTTTATCAAATTTTTTTGTATGTGGAAGTTTTTCTATAAAATAATATTATTCTATATTTCTATATTTATATAAAACTCAATGGCAAAGAGGGGACGTGTAAACATGGCAATTTTTTTTATTTTTTAAAAAGATAATTTTCAGATATTTCTTTTTTTAATAACATTAATAAATATTATCATTAACGATTAAATGCATTAATAGATAGATCAATTCAGTATAAATAATAAACCTCTTGGCATACAGAAAAACATAAGCAGTAAACAAACTGTATAAGGATTATGGCACACACTTAAGAAAATTAATGTTATGGATTTGTTACTGCTTATGTTTTACTGTTTAAGTTTTTGTGTGTACCGTGACCTTTACAGTCGAGAATAATAAAGAATTATAAAGAGAGAGAATTAATTCTTAATTGATTAATTTCTTTACTGATTACGTTTTATTGCTTATATTTTTCCATGTGATCTAAGCAAACTCTTACTTAATGAAATATGTAAATGAAATTAAGCAGAGCAATCAGTACAAACTCTTAGTGATATACATTTGAAAAGAACATTACATTCAGGCTTGTAGTATTTATTAAGACAAAAAAGAATCAGACAACACTGAAATTATTTTTTTTAAACTATTATATATTTATAGACAGAGTGAAGCACCTAATTTGACACTTTGAAAAACTTGTTTAAAAATTGTGTAAAAATTATACATTATACGAAAAATTATTTTATATAAAAGGTGCATAATTTCGAGAGAATCATTATATAATGTATAAATTTTTTTTATAAGTGAAGGTACTCTGAAGTCTCAAGGTCAACTTTGCTTTTTTAAATGGAATCATATATTTTTTTTATTTGACATGATTTCTTTAATACAAATGTCAATAGAATAAAAAAGTCAAAAAAATCAATAGTTAAGAGTTAAGAGATAAAAGTCAATAGTTAAGAGATATTTTATATTTTAATCTTATATTTTGATATAAAATATAGAACATTTCAAATTCATTTTTTTCTATTCATTTTTTTATGACTGTACTTAATACTTTGATGCATGGAATAATCAATTAGTATAAGGAAGATACATAGTTACTTTAAAAAAAATTATGCAATAAGCAAAATGCAAGTACAAACTTTTTTTATACAAACAAACTACAACGCGAGACATGGCATTTACTCGGCAAGCAGGATCTTGGTTGCTAAAGTCTTTATAATATGAAAATAAATTCAATTAATTTTTATATTACCAACGACGTGCCGCTTTTTTAGCAGACTTTCAACATAGTGGTTCTATAATAATTCGATGATCAATATTATTGATATCGATTAAACTCCCTTTTATTATCCCCCCCATCAGAAATATATATTGCGAAAAATATCATCTCAGCCAGGGATCGAACCTGGATCACCCACTTTCCGCGCAAGCATCTTATCCACTAGATCACTGAGGCTATGGTAATATTTATCGCAATATTCAGAGATTTTAATCGATATCAATAATATTGATCATCGAATTATTATAGAATCACTATGTTGAAAGCTGCTAAAAAAGCGGCACGTAGTTGGTAATATAAAAATTAATTGAATTTATTTTCATATTATAAAGACTTTAGCAATGAAGATCCTGCTTGCCGAGTATGCCATGTCTTGCGTTGTAGTTTGTTAACATGTACTTGGCTTATACCTATGTATTGTTTTTTTTATACGGCTGCATGCTTTCTTTACACAATCGATTTGTCTCAATATTCTATGCAAGTATACAGGTATCAAAAAATACAGTTATCAAAAAGTGTATAGTTCATGAGATAGTTTACATTCTGTGTAAGACTATGTGAAACTAAATATATCTCATAAATTAATTTTTCACGAGACACATTGTATATTACTGTTGAAATGCCATTATAAATTCAAAAGCAATGTATTTCAATTCTAATTGTCCACCCGTTCGCGATAAGGCGTGAATAAGGTTCCGTATCGGTGTTACCGTTTTTGGGCATAAGTTACGTTCACCAGTCACGTGGAGCCCGATGTCCAGACTCTATTTCTTTCTAAAGATTTTACTTGGACTCAATAACTAGTGCCTCTCAGGCGACAGAAATTGCAATCGTACAAAGGCGACAACTATGATAACGTTTCTTAAAGTAAAAATTCCAAATCGGATTTTGCGTCGCAATATCTCCACTCATAAGGCATGGGAGAAAAATAAAAACACTTTAATTATGCAAATCAAAATCAAGTTATCGATCGAGTCTGTTTAGAATTTGATCGATTCAGATATTATTGAGATCCGATAATTTCAGGTGATCGCATCTCGCGTCAAAATCACACAGTAATGTTTCGGTTGTACAGACATATTGATATAGACTTGACACCCGTGTCTCCTGATATCGCTAATCAATATTATTATTTTATCTACCATAATGAAGCAGAGACGAAAACGTCGTCGCGAGAGCATATTTTTTGTTATCTTCTCTCTCTCTCTCTCTCTCTCTCTCTCTCTCTCTCTCTCTCTTTCTCTCTCTCACTTTTTATTTTTCCTCTCTTCCTGATGCATAAGATCTCACAATCAGTCGAGCTGTTCTTGAAAGCGCATTAGCACATAACACATGTCGGATTTCAGGCCTGCCCCTTCGTCAAATTTTTTGTCAGCGACCTGCATTAAGCCGCTCGCTTGCACTGCGAGGGGTTCCGACAAAATCGAGTTTGTATCTTGCTTACATATACTGCCGATCACGCCGAACCGCGATTCTGAGAAGAAACAGTGTGGCCGTTTGTCCGCAGAGTGCCGATTGAACGGTAATTATAGTTCACAGTAATTATATTAATTGCAAACGTTTTATCAAATTCGAGTCTGTTTGCTAAAATGACAGTGCGATTATATCGTGCCATTTGTATTAAACCTCATAGAGAAAGCCTCATGAACGAGAATTAATAGCAAGTGGAGCAAAGCGCGCGGATACGATTATCAAGTGTTAGTTTATGTCGGCAGTTTATTTACTCGCCAGTAATTTACGTAATATGTGAAACGAAAAAAGAAAATGCAACGATATAACACATTGTGATGTCGTGATGTATATTTAGTAGAACTTTTCAAATGAAAACTATCCAGACAATAATGCAACGGCATTCCGCACGGTTTGTATATCTATTAACTTCATAGGAACGATACAGTAAATAAATCGTAGTGACATTGGTATTACTCGACATTCAACCTCGAATATCACTGGCAATATTAATTTTTAAATATTAAATATTAATATTAAATATTAATTTTGTTTTATACTTGTTTTTCAGAATACTCATTTTTTTAATAACAAGTTTTCCAACGATATCACTTTTTTCATATGATTTTTGCGTTCGACATAATGTTCGCATATTTTGTAATAATATAAAAATACTTTGTAATAATGAGTAGTAAGTTTTGTTTATCTGTTTATATTTTTTATAAATAATTCGCAACGAATACTAATTGTCGTTGACCAAGTAATAAGTACTAATAATAATAATATATGTGAATATCACAAATTTAATTTGTATGGCAAAGCTGAAGTTCCATTTTATCGAATTGTCCCTTCAGTTTTCGCAATATTTTGCAACTAATTATTACTCGATCTTCATCCTCTGATAATGGATGATCGTAACTTGTGCAAAATATTTAACATCTAGCAATAATTACTAAACCATTCCCGAGATTATCGCATTCCGCACCATTTGCTGTCAACACGAATTAAATCAGCACTCGATGCTGACACACTGTTTAATTTATCGTGCAAGAAATATGAATCGAAATGAATATCGAGAGAAATACGAGAAACAAAGCGAAAAAAATACAACGGTGCAAATTACGGTGAGTAAAGAAAGTCTGACGCTAAGTGCCAAATGTAACGCGAGCGAAAGAAACGCAAGAGTGGTAAAATCCAGAGAGGACAAAAGGAAACGAGAAAATGAATAGACGAATCCAAAGTTGCGAAAATGAAGGAACACGCAGGTAAATTGGCGGTAGAGAACTAGTAAAGACCAGACGTCGCGTTCTTCTCGTAAACATAACTTTGGATGAGTAAGACGTAAGACATAAAAGGCGTAAAAGAACGACAGCCGTGCTTCTCACAATACCCTTATTCACCAAGTTCACGTCGGCGCTGTTATCACAACGCGTCGAACCTTCGCAATCGAGCGAGCGATGGTGAATTCATGAATATATAAAGCGTGCACTTGGAGCTTAAAGATAAGCATATCGTAAAAAATTAGATAAATTATTTACCGAAAATATTTATAATATGTTTGGAGTACAAGGATAAATATTCTGAACATTGAAAGAAGACATTTACTCAATGCATATGTTCAAGGAAGAGAGTTATCTCGTCATAGTTTTACAAAGACGCATTTAAGATTGCATAATAAATATGTAAGAGAGCCATGTTAAATGATGGTTACCAATCGTTTATTAGTTTAAGAATCACGAAGGACGAGGAAGGCCCACGCGTACGGAGGAAGAGTAAATCGTTAAATAGAACATGTCCATCTATTAATCTTCACGGGTTAATTATGATTTGCATGGTCATTTGCTACGCGACGGCGATCCGGCCGGATTTTTGTTCCAAGCTCGTCGTTCATTTCAGTTATCTCGCTTTTCAATCTGCACGAGTCATACGAGAGAATTCGCGCAAAGCAAATATTTCTCTCCAGTATATCCCCTAGCATAGAAATAAAACCATATGACATTTACCGTTGTATCGTTCGTGCGCGGCCAGCAGGAAATTTGTCCAGGCGGACGATTCTCTTTTTGTCTCCTCGTCTCGATGCAATGAGCACGTGACCTGCACAATATTTCGCAATAACAGTGAGTACTGAAGGGATGTTGCGTTTATCCAGCGATATATCTCGCTCGCGCTCGCGACATTGTCGATTCCCCTTTTCTCGCCGTTTCATTCATGTGGGAACATGCAGCGTGAAAACCTCCGAACGGAATCGTATTTCGGAAAAGGGATACCGGTTGGACTCATCTTTTTTTTTCCTTACATTGTTTCGATAAAACTCTCGCGATATTTATAAAAAAATCATTGTGACTTTTATCGATCGTAACGCGAACGAGATAACGTTCGAAGTACGTTGACTCCACTTGACGTCTGACTTACCTTGTTTCGTGTAACATGGGACTATCATGATATTTCACGTACGTGGATGTCGGCCATGATCTGCCGGGCTTATCGTCGGAGTTTATAACTTGTAAATTTAGTTAAACGTAATATCATATTTTACACCAAACTTGCATGATACATTTGCCAATTCATTTAACTGCAAAATTATAGCGTAAAATTTTTATGAAATTTTTAAGTATTAGACTACAGATATCAGAGTCTAGCTTCTGCAGATATGGATTTCCCAGACACAGAGTCGAAGGCAAGTAGTTTTTATCGAGAATAATTTTAAATTATGAGTAGAGTATTCCTGTTCTCCTGTGTGTAGAAGTAGGAGATCAAGAATACAGGTACGATTAACAACAATCAATATGCAATATGCAAAAAATCATTTATATGTTAATACTCAGCTGTTTTATTTTTTTCTTCTTTTCACATTAATAGCGCACAAAATATCGCATTACATTTTATCAAGGAGCTATGTAAACATTCCGATACTCTCACAAACAATTCGTGCATTTTCTGCATTAGCAAATATTCTGTTTAATTCGTGCAGTGCATAATACATCGCAAGGATTAAGAATTTCCAGAACCAGAAAATTCTCCTCAGACTTCCACAATCATCATATCCGTTCGATTTTTCTCTTTCATGAAATAATTTTACATCACTCACCAACGCATCTGCTCTCGCGGAATATCCCCGCGGGAACTTCGATTCGCACGAATATATGTAAATGCAGTCTGTCAATATCTGAGTTCACGACTAAAAGATATAAAAGAGCCAACCTTCCTCAACATCTCCCCAACTTATATTGATGTTTACATAGCGATAGGCAGCAGGTATGATGCTGCCATGAAATTCATCGATGCCAGAGGTTCGATTTTCATTTCATCCACACAGCATCCGGTAAGTATAATATTTTCGCTCTACATATTGGAAATCGGTTCAGTAAAATACCTCTCTGTAAAAGAGTTTAAGAGTTCTTCGCGATGTCAATACCTCTGGTCTGCAGAAAACAATTTCTACATAAGATGGATCTCTGGCGTTTGTCTATCATCCTCTCACGTTAAGTCACAAAGAGTTTTTGTTTTTTAAAATCCATTTTCCTGTCTAAAGCTCTATTCGTTGCGTTCATCGCGATCATCGCGACAGCCGAGAAATTCAAGAGAGATAAAAAGAGTGTGCGTCCTCTCTACCGAATAAATATATCTATGTACTTTATTGCTTCCCGTACAATATTTGAACGCCGCGATTCTCTTGTTCGCTCTTAAGCGTGGCAATAATTTGATTATTACCTGCCGCAACTGATTAGTAACTGCGCACAATAAAGAGCGCAATAAATTTTCGTTTCACATGTAACAGACTTTGCCAAGGTACAAAACCGAGGAAGAAAAGGGTAGGACAACACGATAGTACGTTATTAATTTATTATTAGACCATGCAGACGGAGTGCCGAATTTAGCTTGGCCAAGCACAAAATGTCCGCGTGCACAGGTCGTCTGATACGAGCCGTTGCTCCGCTATTACGCAGTAACACGCGATTGCTTTATTAACGGTACTTAATCCTCATCGGGCCGAGAAAACTTTTGCCAGCATGCCTAAAATAATCCTAGATGTATTATCGTGAGAAAGCTGTTAAGATTTGAAAAAGTTAACGACATTTCTTTCTTCCAACTTTCTTGAATCGATAAAATTGTCCGCTCATTTTATGTATAATATAATTATGATTTAATCATACTGATATCTTCATTTAATTCTATAACGACGATATTTCTCTCTTCGATCATTTATTCGTGCAAATTCTAAAAAGGATGAAAGGATGAAAATTTTGTAAATTCTACTTGGAATATATGTTTTGCATATCCCGTATAATTACGAAAATTTTTAGCTGTCTTCCTGTAAAGTGTCACTATTGTTCAGTGCCGGACACTGGGACATTTCGTCATATTTTATATTAAACGGGCCGAGAGTGCAGAATGATTTTGCCTTATCTCGAAGGACAAGGAGTTAACTCCTAAGTGTTTATGAAACGCTGAGCACGGTCGAGCTTTATTAAATACGCTTATGATTTAATTTATTTGTCGTTCCCGGAGGGGTGCATTAATGATTTTTCATTACACCAGAATGTTTCAAGCCCGAAGTAAATTAATTCGATCTTGAATATTTTGTTACTCTACCAAAATAAAACATCATGTAAAACTCTTCGTTTTGACAATGACAATTTATAGCAGGAATGGCATGATTTACAGGATGTTTCTCTGGGCACGTTCACATCAACGAAAATATTAATTCTTCATAGCTTAAACAACCGAGAAGACATCGTTCGACTGAAAGCCTGGCAGAATCATTTTTTAGCTCAACAGTTTTTCCACTTTTCATCGGGATGTAAGTCGCCAACTTTTGTCAAAGTCATTTTCTCTCTTGAGATACTCGCGAAATATTTTATTTAATTCAAGTTTTCGCATTTCTACGAAAATTCTTTTTGTTGTTCTGTTCGGAGAACCAGAGAATAGTGCCGCAGATCGACTCGAATTTGCACATTGCTGATGAAACTTGACGATATTAAAATCTTAAAATATACTTGACGAGACGATCAACGATTTTTACAATGTCATTCTCTCATTAAATATGCGATCGGGCATCCAATTATTCACATATTTGATCGCATAAATGTGACGACACTCCTGTCACCGTGCATAATTACTCCGCGCGACGTAATTAAGATTCTTCTTGGTGTATAGTAAATTACATGCAGAGAGACCGAGTAAGTAAGCAAGGTATCACGTTACTTCCCTTTGCCGAGAGATCGTCATCACTGCGACAAATAGAAACTCCGACGCTTCTTATGTGCCACGTTGCACATGCAAATACTTATCGCTGAACTGCATGTATTTACATTAAATTAGCGCGAAATGAGAAATCAGTGGAGTATCGAGATCGTCGCGTGTGTTGCTGCATTTTCTGAAAATATGGCTCTGCTAATAAAACCGTTCGATTTGCAAACGCACGAGTTGGGCATGTTTTAATTATACGAGTATATATTTTCAGTCTATTTAATAAAATATATCGCTTACCGAAAAGTTACGTGTCACTACGCGACAGTGTTGTTAGACGAACCATCATATGATTAACGCTGAAACAGGATGTCGTTTTCAACATCGAGTCAAAGAAAGGTGGCGTCGTTGGCTCTATTTCCGAGACTGCCATAGCAATAACAGCAGCAGCAGCATCTGGAAGAATAAAGACTGTGTAAACGTTGGTCTCTGTGTACACGAGGCACGAAAAGCAGTTATCTCAACGACACTCGGAGAGACCCCTCGGAGAGACCCCTGAAACTTATTAGGAAAGCATGAGACTTTCTGGTCAAAATAATCACTTTACGGTGGAAATTTCTTGAGGAAAAATACAGTGAGAAGGCTTTTCTTTTGATATGACGGAAGCGACGATTGATATTATTGACCGACTGTCATTGTAGTTGACTTGCCCGCGAGTCACACGCATAACGATATTGCATTACGCAACAGAGTGTCATTAATGGGTATGCGTCAGTGATACGACATCTATAATTAAAGCATTTATCCTGAATAAATCGTTGCGCTCTCGCATATTATTGTTTGCTGTACATGCCAGTTACTTTTTCATAGCATTCGTTATGGAATCTCGTTTTCGGAGATTCGAAACTAATCATCGTCCTCTTTGCCTCTAGACTTTCCTCTCTTCTCCGTTTATTTTATATTTTTTTCCCCCCTTCGATTTATGCTCGTTTGAAGATGCGGAAGAATCTCGAAAGAAAATTCTACGCGCCGCACGGCGCCGCGTTGTCGCTTTAAATTTAGATCGCAAGGAAACCGGATGATATCCATACGATGCTTCAAAGTGTTTTTATTTAAAAATTTCATTCTCTGTACACAGACCTCTCATGTGCGTCATTTAAATTTTTAGAAATAACTATCAACGTAAAGTCAACTCGGCGGGTTCGCCTCATAGCAATCTTCTTGCCGGAATCTCAATGCCGGGATTTGATAATCACTTGCGACAAAAAAATCTTATTGTAATATTATTATATCCGGATTATTATATAAGCGTTTTCTTTCATGCTTTTTGCCTCGTTACTTGCGTAGGATCAGCATCGATTAATCTGTCTAAGGTCGCTGACTCGAAAGACCTACGTTATGAAACAGCTTTGGAGAAAAGAAATAAAATGCGTGGGTTATCAATGAACTTAACAGCGGCATTATATGAATGAGTTTAAAGCAATTGCGCTATTTATGACGCCTCCGTCTGATGGAGAAATATCACGACTTTTCACTAGGGAAATCTTACATCGCGCGTATCCCGGGATTTGCGGTGAACTGATATGGATAAGACGAAGATACACGTGTTGTATCGATGTGCAATGAGCCGCAACGTCAAATACACCTCTCGCTCTCGCTTCGCGTCGTTTCTCGGAATTCTATCGATTTCCATTTCGTTCCTGCGCTTCCGTTCAGCGTCCTGCCCGATCTATCGGCCGGTCTGACTGTTCTTGCATTCATCGCACGCGTGTCCCGCAACGACGGGGCACGTTGTACCTGCAGCGATGCATTTGCATCTCGCATGCTATGCAACGCAACTCGACTCGAGGCAAAGAACGCGCGACAAATTGTCACGTCTGAATAGAGGAACGCTTATACGGGTGCATAGACGAAAGCAGGATATTAAAGATATAACGCATAGTTGGATATCAAAATGTGATAAATGTTATTACTCAAATGATTGTGGGGGGACTTTCATAGATGTCCGACGATAATTCAATATTTTCCATTATTGATATTTTTCATCCTTTTCATGTCAAGCGACATGAATTTTGCACGCAGCGCGCTCACACTACACACCGTATACAATTATCCTTTGTTTCCAGCACATGTTTTGTTTAAATAGCTTATTCCCGGAATCTTCCGAAGGCAGAGGAGGAAAATTACATCGCGTTCACCAGACAATCAAACAACAACATTCTCCGCGTCGAACAATCGATATCGGGATATTCGATATTCGATATCGTTAGACTTTGATAAATATTCGTTCTCTCGTATTGCACGGTGTATCGCGACCGTGAAATCGCATTAAGGCCGGAATCGTGGGGATTCGCAATGTTAGGATGGACGCTTACAAGAGTGATCATTTTGCAATCGGTCCCTATAATATATAGGCGATAAACGCTTTTCCCCTCCATGTTTTGCGTTTGTTTTGCACCGGCATTTAAATCATTTGTCACCAAATGCGCTCATCCTCATCGGACAACTGCCGGACAACTGCGTACCGTCCAATAAAAATCACAGCGCGTCGTGTGTGACATCAGAATTCAATATTCGTGTCACGGCTGATTCACGACACGAAGATAGTCTATCCGTTAAATAAATAACTTGTCGAGCAGAGAAAGAACACTCGCGTCGTTCAACGTCCATAGTTCTACAACAAACTTTTTGAGATTTATTATAAAGTCATGGATACTATCTTCGTGCTAAGCGTATCACTGACTTTCCATCACGCTACTTTTAAGATGGCTGTCGGATTCGCGGTATAGCGAGTGACGAGTAATGAGTTCACTGCTATATCTCGCCTCGCATGAACTCAATTGTCTACCCACCCACTAGGTAACCTTCGCGGTCCGTTGACCGTCTTCGCAATCGCTCCGGCGAGAGATGGGTTTAGTGTATCGCGCTGCCCTCGTTTTCATCAGCGCAATTAATCCGTGATCCGAACTCTCATACGAAACGTGACCAACAAATCCGCGTGTTCTCGATTCTTGAAATCCACACGTCGTCATTTCGTCATTCCCAAAGATAAGAGATACGAGCTGCTCAAATTCGCATTAAAGTTTGATTTAAATTGTCGACGGCTAAAAATACTCGGCATGATTATGATTCGATTTGTTCCGCGATCTCGGAATTTTCATTGTTATTTATCGATCTAATTCTAATCGGTCAAAGCGTTCGAAAGTTGAATGAAGATAAATACGCACAATTTTGCACGACATATATATAATCTTGTAGTAAGTAAATAAGCTTACTGATGAATTCTCCATAAACGATGAGTGTCCTCGTTTCGATTAATTCGCTCGATTTGTCGCGCGGCTGGGTGACGCCGATTAGAAAGAGTCGTCGGGTTAGGTTCCCGAACGATCGAAATTATTCGATCGTTCTAAACTGTTTGAGTAAATGTTGTCGCCAAAATAGTGCCATCAGTCGTTCGCATCGAAATACGCTCGAAGCAAGGGGATACATGACGTTTCGATGAAACTAAATCCCCTGGTTTTATCGACTGGTCGTCGATCGTGACAGCTCCAGCAGTTTAATCGTCGACTCCTCATTGTCCGATCGATTAATGAAACAGGAGCTTGATGAAACGAGTAATAAAAAGAGACAAAAAAACAATGATAGAAGTGTTTATTGGATAAATGTTCATTGGACATCATTGGATGCATGCGCTCGCTCCCTCCGTTACAAAAATGTTTCAATAGTCTCTTGAGCCGAATCTAAACAGACTCGTCAAATGTTCGATAACGTGAACAACGAGTGTGCACAATTATCAGTCTGATTGTTGGTTCAGTGATCGATATAGAACGCCTTCTATTCTATTATATCGCCTTCGACTATATTTTATTTATTTTAATTTTGTATATCATTGATCCTTTTAAACACCTCATGAATATCATCTTTTCTTTAGACAAAGAGTGCATAATTAAGAATATAAATATATTAAAATTATTATTTATTGAATTATTGTATTATCAAAGCGTATCACGTGGCATGTAACGTAATCTAGCTATTTTATTTTATTTTTACGTAAGGTGTAGGATTAATCAACATACATCTTAAACAACATTGCGCCAAACGATGTGATAAAGAAAGATTATTCATTTATCTCAATTTGAGAGGAAAGATGAAAAATTGTATTCGATATCATGGCGTTTTGGTGAGGTTAGGAGCTCATTTCGATGATCTTGTTTTAGCACGCGTTCTCGTTTCAACAATCAGGATTTTACGAATCAACCGCGCGCGTTAATTATTACGACACTGACATCGTTTGATGGCTATCTTGACGATCGTGACTCGGACTAAATGAACATTGCTTGACCTGTTGCAGGCGTAGCAGTATGGTATGATATCAGTGACTGAGACTTCCCCAAAACATGAAGAAGCATCCTCACATCCTCGCGTGCATTTTGCTCCTGTTGCCTCTGGCGTTGAGTCTGAGCTTGCAGGAAGACGACCTAGTCTTTGACGACGTCGGCGAAGACAATGACAACGTGCCCATCGGGCCCGTCTTGATTAATCATCACACGGCCCGCGGTCGATTCGATCGTTACGAGCACGGATCATCATCCCATGATGGCAGGAGACACGCCTCTCGGGTCGAAAGGGCGTGGGGCGTGCCGGACTCCATCGTCCCGGTCGGCCACGTTTTCAGGATGAAAATACCGCGCCAAGCTTTTTCGGGGAACGTGGATTTTTACGAGGTAAGTTCCCCGACGCGACTCCGCAACTTATTCTTCAGCTACGAACTTGGGACGTGACCGGAAGACCTCGCCTACCGATCGTGCATTACGAAAGAGCTCGAGTCCCTGATGAAAAAAATATCTGTTCTACGTTACTCGAATCTTCAATTAAATTAAATCTCGAAAGTGAACTTTCGCAAGAAGATTCTTGCATATCTTGAAACTTTAATTCTTTAATAGATGTGACAAAAGAAAAAAAAGGATTTAACATTTAATAAACAAATATGTACTGTATTTATTAAAATGTATTAGCAAATTGCACGTGAGCACGTCTATATCTCGTTGAAAGATCTTTTGTACAAGGAATAAGAAAAATCTTATTAAATACATCGTACTCACATCCAACATTCACTAAAGAGCCGCGTCGAAGCCGAAAGCCGCTTTAGACTACTTGAGAGCGTTCTTCTTTCGTATTTATCGAATCTCGTCAAGTATCAGCCGTCAAGTATCAGCGATGCCCGCCGCCCTGCTTGAACGCTATTGATTTATTTGTCCTCACATCTGTCATTTTCTTCCCTCTCAAGGCCCCTGCCGGCGCGTTCTCGGCATCTCTCGTTGAATCCATATTTGCGATTCAATTTGCTCCCCATCGTCTCTCGGCGAATCTCACGGCCGGAAATCCTTCTTAGATTGAATGGTTTGGTCTTCCCTTTGTCCTCGAGATTATTCGGCCAACGAGGCATACTCGTTTCGTTCGTGCGAAGGCGATTCAAAAGTTCACATAATCAACGATACCTAGCGCATAAAGACATCGCGAACCCTTTCGGAAAGCAGTTTGTGATATTGCGATAGTATTCACATGTTAGAAATATGTTAGGTTCATGAGACTGCCAATCTCGATCGTTTTCCACGATGGATGCACTGGGATGACGCCGCGTCTACGCTGCTGGGCGTGCCGTCGAAAAAGGACATGGGCAATTATCATTTGAGCGTCACAGCTATCGGCAAGCATCACAACACCGCCAGGGATCAGTTCGTCGTGCAAGTTATACCTGAGAAACTGGAAGAACTCAAGCATAAAGACGGCAAGGTAAGTTATATCGTTGAATCGCTCACTCGGCATAACGAATAACAAACCAGCGAGAGAATCATTAACGCGAAAACGTATTGCTGGCATTGTTTCAAATTTCTTATTCAAGTCAAATAATAATAGATTTCCGTGACACATGTTTTCTAATTTTTCATTTTGTAATGATTATGAATACAACTTAAAAACTTAAAAATGAAAAGACAAAAGGATGAACGTTTCGTTTGGAACGAATGTTCCGTGTTTAAATTATTAGAAGCGTTTTCTCTGTTATGTGTTCATGTGATAAAAAGTAAAATAAAATAACATTGAAAATTTATTTGGTTCGAGTGAAACGTGAGCGAAAAACATGTGTGAAAAGATAACTGGTTCTCTGGATGCTACATTTTTCAGTCTATAATTTAGTCGCGCGCAATAAAATCCGCGTTTGACGAATTTACAATGAAATTCTGAGTGCTTTGCACAACGATATAAATCCATTGAAATAACGGTTGTCCGTTGCATCCAATATTACGTTTAAATATAAAGAAGTTAGTCTCGTGACTGTTAACTGATTGACACCAATTGGTACTACTGCGCGCGTAACGCATTGCCTTGCGCAATTACACATATTGCGACTGTATCTGGTCGGCGACCTAGATCCTTGAAATTTCACATATTAATAGGTGTAAAACAAAGAATGCAATTTATGCGAAATAATACAATCCTAATTGCAGGCGCATTGCGATGACGGAGAGGATCAGACGATCCTTGCAATTTTGCTGGATGCGCGAATGGATCAACTGTCGCCTATCGCTAGAGTGAATGCTATTGAAAATCTCGCGGGTTTTTTGGGAATGCATACGGTATTGACTCTACTATATCATTTTAGAAAATTAGAAAAGAATCTTACTTATTGGGAAAACCATAAAAAATTATTTAATTTATTACTCCCTTGAATTTCTTCTTTCAAGATAAAGATAAAATCTATTATATAATTTTTTAGTTACTTATTTTGTTTAGAGCGCATTCTCGATGCATTCCCAAGGCATTAAGGATATAACCGCTTTGGATTCCTCCATCATCTATACCGGATCCGGGAATGTTAGACATCATGAATACAAAGAGAGTCATTTGACTGTTATCCAATGGCAGGTGAGATTCATAATATCCGATTAATTTGATTCTTAATGATTGCTTGTCTTACAAGTACAAATATAAAGTGTAACCACAAACTTATTTTACGATCTCTCTCTCTCTCTCTCTCTCTCTCTCTCTCTCTCTCTCTCTCTCTCTCTTTCTCTCTCTCTTTTTGAGGCAGACATGTGTTACATCGCTCCGTAAAAATCATAGTTTTTACGGTGACCCAAGAGGGCGGAGGGGAACAAGAGTTTCCACAGTGATGATAGTATCGACTATAAATATGTGTGTGCGTTATCTAGTCGGAATGTGTTGAATAGTCCAAGAAAGGTGAGAATTTATATGTGACATTCTGGTGCTTGAAAGACAGGTGTCAATTAAAGTGCCGACGTAGATTATTCGGCGACCATGCTAAGGTAAGTAATTAGTGGAACGCGTGGTGATTTATCGATATTGAGGATAACAGTCGGTAATGCTTGAATCTGATTATGCAGAGTATCGTTGCTGTGCGTGCAAGAAGGAAATAAAAAGCGTTGTGCTGCAGGAGATAAAAGATGAAGTAGCATGTAAAAATGAAATTAAGATGATGATTGCAAAAATCATTCGGGAAGAGTTGGAAACTTTTAGGCGTGAACTTGAAGAAGTGAAGAGGAATATGCAGGAGAAAACCACTGGAATATCAGGATTAGGAAGTTATAGTGCGGCAGTAAAAAATAAGAAGAAAGAAAGCATCTTAATTGTCCAATCGTTAAAGGAACAAGAGAGTGAAACTACCAAGAAATTAGTAAAAGAAAAAGTAGCTATAAAGAAGATGGAGGTAGGAATAACAAAGCTGAGGAAAGGAAGTAAAGGTTCGGTCATTCTGGGATGTGAGAGCGAGGGAGAAATGGAAAAACTGAAAGATACAGTACGCGAGAAGCTAGGTGAAGACTTCAAGATCACAGAACCGAAAAAAATAAGACCGAAAATAAAAGTTGTAAATGTTGGAGAAGAAGAAATACAGCTGAAAGATGAAATCTTAATTAATACGATCAAGAAGCAGAATACAATCGACGGCAGAGAAGATGAAGAATTTAGCATAAAAATTATGAAGAGAATTGTTGAGGGCGATTCTTTAATACTAGAAGTAGATAAAATGACTCATGAGCTAATGCTAAGAAGAGAGAAAATAAATATCAGATGAAGGAAGTGTCGTGTGTTTAGTCATTATAGTGTTAAGAGATGTTTTAAATGCTGGGGTTACTACCATATTGCCAAAAATTGTAAGCGGCAGGAAACATGTCATAAATGTGCTGGGAATCACAGAGCAGGCGAGTGTAAGGCAAAAAAGATGAGATGTGTAAATTGTATGCACAAGAGTAAAATATACAATTTAAAAATAAATGACGACGATGCTTTAGAAAATGTCCGACTTTCATCAGAGCGCTGGAGGAGGAGAAGAAGAGAACTGGCTGGGAGTCTACTAAATAGCAATCACGGAAGGAGTCAATTGTATACACCAATACGCAAAGTCTTATGGCGCACAAAGACGAAATTCAAGATTACATAAAGGGGATGAATTTGGCAATCATAGCGTTATCGGAGACCAGACTCGTTCCGGAAATCGAAGATAGTGAATTAAATGTGCCGGGATATGATTTAGTTAGATGCGATGGAGAAAACAGAAATACAGGAGGCGTTGTAATTTATATAAGAAAGGATATCAAATATCAGGTAATAGCGAAGAAGAAGATAGAATCTAACTGCTGATGCGTTGCGGTTGAGATGAGAGATAATATATACAAAGGCGTGACTATAGTTGTGTACCATTCACTGTGCTTCAGATGGCGATTTTATAAAATTTCTAGAGGATATAGTGGATCTTCTAGTAACGAAAGGTCAATGTATTATGCTAGGTGACTTTAATATAGATTTAATGACGGATATGTTTTACGCGAAAAAACTAATAAATGAAATGTTATGCTTGGGCATGAAGCAATATGTAGATAAGCCGACGAGGATCACAAAAAACAGTCAAACTTTGATAGATTTAATTTTCGCAAATACCAAGATAAGCTGTAAAGTATATAATAAGCTAAAAGTATCAGATCATTCATGGATAAGCGTTGAAATTAATATAAGTAATAATAAGATAAAATATAGAGAATTTATTAGTAGGGATTTCAGCAAATTTCAAATAAATGAATTTTTATACGAAATAGGAAAAAGATTGGAACAAAGATATAATTTATAGGTAAATGAAAGAGCAGAGAAGTTTGTTCAGAATATGGTAGCGGCATTAGATAGCATAGCACCAAAGAAAAAGTTTAAAATTCCAAAGTTATGGGAAGGAAAAAAATGGTATTCGGATGATATAAGATTAGCTACAAATAAAAGAAATGAAGCATATGTGAGGGCGATATATACGTAATACGATATATACGTATAATGAACAAGATTGGCTGCAGTTCAAAATTGAAAGAAATATGGTAATTAAATTAGAAATAAAAAAAAAAGAATATTATGAAAAAATGATAGATGATAATAAAAATGATCCTGTTCTAATGTGGAAAACCTTAAAAGAAGTCATAAGAGGAGAGACTATGGGTTCAAGAGAAATTAATAATATAGATTTTGAAATATTAGAGAATGTAGGAGAATGTACTTTAGCGAATAAATTTAATATATTTTATATACAGAGTATTAAGGAAATAATAGAATCTATTATATAAGAAAAAATGACAGTAAAAGTACAAAAACTATCTTTGTTATAGAAAGCAGGGGCATAATTGAAAATTTTGAATGCATAAATGTACAGAAATTAGAAAAAATTATTATGGCATTGCCACAGAAGAAGGGAACAGATGAGGGGATCTAGCGATATATTAAAAATAAGTTTTCAAGTGATAAAAGATGAACTATTAAGAGTAATAAATGAGTCATTAACAAATGGTATATGTCCGGAGGGATGGAAAACATCTACAATAATACCAATTCCTAAGATAGAAAAACCAAAGAAAGCCTGTGAATATAGATCAATTAATATATTACCAATTTATGAGAAGGTTTTAGAATTTGTAAAGGAACAAATTGAAAAGTACTTGCATAGTAATGATATTATAACAGAACATCAGTCGGGATTTAGAAAATATCATTCGTGCGAAACAGCGATACAAAGTGTCATTGATGATTGGAAGTTGATAATTAGTGAGGGAAAAATGATAGGAGTAATATTCTTGGACTTAAAACGGGCATTTGAAACGATAAATAGAAAAAGATTACTGGGAAAATTCGGAATGAGAGGGATGGTATTAAAGTGGTTTAAATCATATTTAAGCAATAGAACACAACAAGTTAGATTTAATAATCAATGGTCAAAGTGTATCAAAATGGAATATGGAGTTCCGCAAGGATCGGTACTAGGTCTTTGCTGTTTATAATTTATATAAACGATTTAGTAGAATTTTGTCCAGAAGAATGCAATATAAAAATGTTTGCAGATGATACTTTAGTATATGTAAGTGGGGAAAGTAGTGCGGAATTAGAGAGGAAAATGAACATGGTAGTTAACATAGTAGAAGAGTGGATGAGTGTAAATAAGTTGAAAATGAATGCAAATAAAACAAAATACATGATAATCAGAAATGTAAGAAAGGAACAAAAAGGTAATATTATATTGAGATGCTCGGACGGAATTAAGTTGGAACGCATCGAAAAAATAAAATATCTTGGCGTAATTATCGATGATAAGCTCCAATTTAAAGATCACTGTGATTATATGCTAAAGAAAATAGGAAAAGACTAGTTTCTTAAATAGAATAGGTAACTTCGTATTAGCGTATACTAGATGTATTGTACATAAGTCGATCATAGCACCTCACTTTGAGTACTATGCTACGCTATTAGTTGAAATGGGAGAAACGCAATTGAACAAACTTCAAGTAGCTCAAAACCGTGTCATGAGAGTTATTTTGCAATGCAATAGATATATCAAAGTTGAGCACATGCTGCAGGCACTGCAGTTTATGTCCGTAAGGCAACGATATATTATATTATAATGTGCGGGTATTTATTTTTAAAATTTTAAATAACATGGCACCGATGGCGTTAAGTAATAGATTAAAAATAATGGGAAGTGAATGTGATAAACAAACGAGACAGGCCGGAAATATTGTATTAACATTTCGTAAAACTAGAAGTGCGTAAAAGAGTCTGTTTTACGAAGGAATAAAAATATACAATTCTTTGCCAACCGAGATAAAGAAGTGCGTAAAAATTGAATCGTTTAAGAGAATGTTGAAAGTATATGTGGTAAATAGTGTAGAATAATTATGTATATGTATATGAAATAGCTGAGAAAGCTAATAAAGTTCAATCAATCAATCAATCAATCAATCTCTCTCTCTCTCTCTCTCTCTCTCTCTCTCTCTCATCAATCATTAAGAACATATATTACATTAAGAATATATATATATATATATATATATATATATATATATATATATCGATATCTCTCGATATCTCATTTTGTGATTGAAACAAATTCCTCATCGAGTAAGAAAAAACTACATATATCTACGCATGTCCATAGGTTGGCTGCGACGGTCATTTATGGAAGCATCAAACGGAGTTAGTAAAACAATTACGCGAACAGGCGAAGGATGGTACTCTAACGGAAGTTCTGCAGCTGCCTGTGATTTCGTGGCGCGTCAGAACGGATTCAAGTTCCTTCTTAAGAAACAGACGGGAAGCCGGTTCTGGCGACTACGATTCAGATGATTATGACGGTTATGATGATAATTATGATGAATACGACGAGGAAGACGAAGAAGGTGATAACGATGAGTCCCGAGTACCGCCAACACTCATGCCAACAGCGGAAATACCGGATTTCAAACACCCGCATAGGCATCATCATGGCGAAGAAACGATCGATTGGAAGGTGAGTTACAATAATGTAAAATTATGACCTATGCTAATTTTAATGTAAATTGCATGAGACGTTCAGAAATAATTGCAACGATCGAATGTTCCTATACTTCGTTTCAGAGCGAAGATATCGATGAAGATGTGATAATACCAAGAATGAGTCAAAGCGAATTAGAAAATAAAATTACGTCTACGGTAAGTGGTTCTGTGAATATAAATGCTGACCAAAATAATCGAAACGCAATTCTGCGTGGTTTCTTTGATTAGCATTTATATTTATATTATGGCCTTTTATTGTTTTCATCAAGATTTTTATGTTTGTGCTCCTCATTCACTATGCCGCTTGCGGGGAATTGTTACGCTTAAAAAGTTTAGAATAGCTACTGGTATTATGTATTTTAACGCTGGCCTCTATTTCGTTTCTGCAAACTGTATACTCCGTTTGTGCAGACGTATATTCTAAACGCACATTCTAAAATGTGTTGTACAGACTGCATCGCGAAAATCTCTCCGCAAACGAAAGTCTGACTTGGTTCTCTATTTGTACAACTTTTTCGTCCCTTCAAACTAACTAACCACTCGTTTTTCGTGCCATACATCGCATACTAACGATTTCGCAGACAAGAACCACTGAACTTACTACATCATCACCATCAACATCTACAACTACCTCCATTACCACGACGACAACTACAACCACCACCCAAGCCGCGTCAACGTCCGTAACTTCTACTAGTACCACTACGACTATCACATCAGCCGATATAACAGCTACAGCTAGTATCTCCACCGCTCCAGCTCCATCGATAGAATCTCCGCGATTAGAGACTATGGATGAGGAATCGTCGACAGAGAGAACAAGATCCGTGGAACCAGTTACCATCGAATCTGTTACCGTTTTATCAACCATCCCTTCGGATATTACCACGACTCCTCTTCCCGCAACCACTCTACCGCCTTTTAGCACGTCGGCCACTCAAACAACAATATCTGATAAAATTGAGACGGAGATCGTCGCCGGTATTAATAATATTACAACGGAAGAGGTAATGCTTACATGCTTTAGTGCTTTTCTCATTTGTATAATAGTTCATACTGCTATACATTAACTTCCTCGTATGCTATATCGTTCTGATTTGTCGAATTACCGCTTTGCCGAGATAAATTGTTTTATCATCCTGATAAAAATTGTCCATTATATTAACAGTAATCTGTTATTAATAATGGCTTAAACTTTTATCCTAATTACATAATTACTTTACTCTTCCTGATGCAGTGATCTGTCATATATTTTGATATGCGATGTTTCTCTCTAGCCGGAACAAAGTATAACGAGAGAATCCACGAGAGAATCAACTACTATATCAACACCAATTGTCGTGGACATCAACATCACTACTCTGTTGCCTGCAGTTATGCCAACGAACATTACTGTCACGACTACGACACCTGTAGTCGTAACTAATGCCACGATTACGACGATGCCGTCATCATCGGATCATCGCACAACGTCGAGTACAACATCACCCACTACTAGCACGACCACGACTACGACTACTACCACTACTGTAGCACCTACAATTACCACAGCTCGGATAACGACGACAGATCGGACAACTATAGAATATGGTATCGAATATGGCCAAGCTAATTTCCCACCGAGACGCGACAGGAGATTGAAAAAGATACCGGTAACCGCTGGCAAACCGTTAAGCTACGTTATACCGGCCAACACTTTCATTGATATTGAAGACGGTGACACGAGGCAGCTGAAATTAAGTTTATATTGGCAAGGCGCACCACTTAAAACAACTCACTGGCTCCAGTTCAATCATCATACCCAGGAAGTCTATGGATTGTAAGCTTATAAAATATCTTTCATATTTATTTCTTAAACAAAGTAGACAGATTTTCTCTTCATTACTCTTTTTCTTTTAATAGACCCCTCGAAAACGATATATCTACATGGAATTACGAACTGGTTGCGACAGACAGAGAAGGTGCCAATGTCACCGATAGTCTTGATATTCATGTTCAACAGCACAAGCTGAGTCGCAGCGTTAATCATGAATTTAGTATTTACTTGAGAATTGACAAACGGAACGAGTTTCCAACAGACGTTGACTGGGAACTCAAGGTACGTGTTAATAACTTTCTTAATCTCTCATTAACTTCTAATTGCTTTTCGATTACAGGTCATTCGAAACTTGGCTGAACTTTATAGAGACAGCAATACGCAACATATCACGGTGCGTTCCATTGATATCGACACTAATCATGAGCAATCTATTTTCATATGGACTAACGATAGTCTTCCAAGAAGCAGCGAATGTCCGAAAGAATATATAAAGAATTTGTTGCGTGTAAGTGATTGTTACATTACCTCCATTTTTTCAAACAAATTGTACAAGTTTTAAAAATAACATGCATGTTATCAGGTACTTATCGACAATGATGGAGATCCTTCGTCTTCTTTAAAAGCAGTTCTTGCTCCAGAAATTAGAGTTAAGCGTGCAGTATTTCAAGGTATTGGTCAATGCGAGGATATGAACCGTCCCGAAGTACCGAAAGTCTCTACCGAAGAACCGAAAGTTAATTTACCGCCAATTCCAAGGAATCAAGTCGATCATGTCAATGCAACAGTCGGCCAATTACTTGTGTTTAAAGTGCCAGAAGTATATATTTTATTAATTCCTATTGTTTTCATTAATGTGAACAATGTGAATAATCGTCTGCATTATTTTTGCAGGATACGTTCTTCGATTCTGAGGATGGATCTTCACGAAACATGAAGATGTCACTTTTGACTATCGACCGAAAACCTATTCCACCTCACGAATGGCTACAGTTTGACAGCAAGAATCAAGAATTTTACGGTGTGCCAATGGATACCGATATTGGTCGCAAGGAATATCAATTAGTTATCACCGATAAAGAAGGTGAAAGTTCACACGGTTCAATCTTCTAAAATGAAAAATACATTATTAACAATTAAATAATGAATTAATATTCTCTAGGTGCGAGTGCCACAGATGGATTAGTCGTCGTCGTTCATCCAGCACCTTCCATGCAACATACAGTGGAATTCTCAATGACACTGGATATCCCTTATGATTCTTTCGCACATTCCGCACTTCAGAAGCGGAATTTTATTGAGAAATTACGCGATCTCTACGGAGACAGGGACACGAGCGCTATCTTGTTGCATAACATTTCGAATAGCAGTACCGTTATCACATGGCACAACAGAACTCTACCTACGTCATACTGTGCTCACGAGGAAATCAACAGACTACGATCCGTGCTTGTAAAGAGCGACAATGATCGACGTTCTGTGACGGACGAAGTGTTGGATGTGATGGGATTGAAATTTCCAGTAAAACAGATCACAGTAAACCCGACAGGGATTTGCCTCGGTGAATTAACGGGTGTTCATTCGCCAGATAGCCACGTACCAGCGGTGGATGATTCCACATCTGTCGGTGCGTTCCACGACGATTATCTTCTCACCTTTGTTCTGCCGGCAATTATTATCGCTGCTATGCTCATCTTGGCGGGAATAATCGCTTGCGTGCTGCATAAACGAAGGCGCAGTGGAAAAATGAGCGTCAGTGAACAGGATGACGAGCGGCAGAGTTTCCGAAGCAAAGGAATTCCTGTAATTTTCCAGGATGAGCTAGACGAGAAACCAGATCCCGGTAATGATTATTTATCAATATATTTATCAGTATATTAATGGAGATAAATTCGTTTGGTGATATATCGTCCTCACCGCAACGTTACGTGCTTCTAGGTAATAAATCACCTGTCATTCTTAAGGAGGAAAAACCACCTCTTCCACCACCCGAGTATCAGAAAACCGAGGATGGTGCCGATATGCCGATGCTGCCAAAGGAGAATTCCGAAGAACCATACCAACCGCCGCCGCCATTTGCCACAAATCGTGACACTAATCGTCAAAATCGTCCCAAACCCACTCCGACGTACAGGAAACCGCCCCCTTATGTGCCTCCCTAACAAAATACGGTGCACTCGCCTACGCGTAAATATATGTTAGCAATGCTCGGAGACTCGCCAATACATAAACAAAACCAAATCAATTATAAAAAGCAATCTCGAATTGGCGACGATGACGATGATCATGGGACTCTGAACGTTTATAGCGATGTTTGAACGAAGGCCATTTTTCATTCACTCAGTATAAGACAATATACTTGTACTAACTACTGCTTTGCGAGGCGTAAATGGAAGATTTTTCCGCGAGAACTTTTTTCGAACCTACGCGTGTTTTTACTTATTTTATATATACATACATATATATGTGTATGTGTATGTGTATATGTGTGTGTATATCAACAACGGCTTGTCTCGTTACGATTTATCGAAAAAAAAATATTCTTTAATCGATATTCGATCGATATACATTCTTTTTCAATTATATTTATATTTCGTGCGAAAAAAGAAAGATTTTCTAGGAAGTATGGGAATACAAATCACGTGTTGCCTTTCGTAAAGAATTCAATTGTAAGAAAGGATCCACTGCTCCGAACTCAATACGCGAATTTAGTTTAGATTGTTCATAGAATCAATACAGCGGTAGAATATAAACGTATTTTATTCGGCTCTGTAGCATTCAAGACAGCAACGATATTCGTAAATATTTCAATAATCAGTGCCATTTATTAAGCAATAAGGGTATCCGACTGTAAATGACAGCGCGTACGTATAATTAGTACGATTCTACGTGCGCGGACTTATCCGTGCGATTACTATTTACAGAGAGTCTTCAGATATCAAGAAATGGATTAACGAAATACATTATATTATACACTTACAACGTATAACACTGCCAGAACGATAAATGCGCGATATGTCGCCAAGCGAGAAGGTTCGAGATTATATATATATATATATACGTTTATATATATATACGTGTGTAATACATATATGTATGTATGTATGTATGTATCATGTATTTTCTGAACCTTCCATTTAGGAAAATTCGTGGCGAGATAAACGAAATTGAGTTAAATGTCATTCTCGTGAACGGATAAAAAAAATTAGCTCGCTTGGTGATTACTATTAGTTAAGAAGAAAATTTCAGAAAGAATTTAAACATTTTTGAGACATTTAAAGAAACGATTATGATACATGCAATGCCATTGCAAAATGACAGCAAATGCTTCCATTGGCACAGTAGGCCATGCAGATAACTTATTTAAAATAAAGAAACTAATGATAATATATACAAATATAAATATGTATATTAATACCTATATTTGCTGTTCGATAGACACCAGTCTACAGTTATATGGACAAAATGTAATTTAAAAAATACTGCCAGACCAATCGAATTACTAGCATTTACTTTTGGCTACGAAAGAGATCCATTATTTATTTTACGCACAATTTTGACGCTTTGCAACTTGTATGACTTAATAACTGCAATAATTCTTTTTTTATTTCTCAGATCTACATTATTCATGAACGCGAAAGAAAGAGTTAGCATCGAAGAGTTAACTCAGGATAAAAACAAAAAAAACATTGATGCGCACGTACATAAGAATGAGACTATTTAATTTAGACTTTACATAGTTACCAAGCCAAAAAGTAATTAATACTTAAAAAAAGAAGAAGAAATAAGGTAGTATGCCGTATATTTGTAATTGTGAAAAAAAAAGAGAAACATGGCTCGCACTCTTTAGGCCGCATTCTTTTACAATAATTTTTATAATTTTTTAATCGCTGCTTGCGAGACGCACACACGCTCATATAATACATATACATATTCACACACGCGCGCGCATGCGCATCATCTCATCGTTTGTACATCGGTGCGTCGAAAGAGTGCGGGTACGTACAGCTGTTTCTTCAATACCTCGATAGTTTCCTGATATTTTTAAAAGGAAATACGAGAAATAAAAAAAAAATTTCATTGTGCGTTCCGAATTTTCAAGAGCTCCGTTTGTCGAACACGTCCGTCGATGTACGGCGAGCGGGTCGCAATGAATTCGTAAATGCGCCTATAACTAGTGTGAATGCTGATGATTAATACGTATGTAAGATAACAACGAGGATGTTTCATATGTGCAACTAAATATTACGATATATTACGGCTAATTAATTCGTGTCCTTGTATAACATAGAGGATTTAAATGTATGGCAAGAGGAAAGCACGTGAAGCGTGACTTGCCTATAGATTCTTTTTCTTCTTCGCGTTCGAATGTATCAAAACTGGCCAGATTTATCTATAATCCCGAAGAAATGCACTTTCATATATAATTAAACGCGTGATTGTACTGCTTTGCGAGAGAGGAAAAGGATCATCGCAGTCGCGTGTCAAAAACTTTCCTCACGAATAATACCCCTTTCATCGCTCGCGTCTTGTTTATAGCAGAATTTCATAAGAAAGAGAGAAAAAATAGCGATAGTCGTCCGTACGTCGTCGGTACGTTGCTTTACGACGTTTCATATCACGAATTAATATGTTTTCTTATTATTTTTATAATACGAATAAAAATCTAATATTAAATCTTATGTTACGATTTGAATACAATAATCCGTATTGTCGCTCTAAGTGAAATTATAACTCAAAATTATAATATTCCTTTGTGCGCGATTCTCGTTCAAAGAATAAATATAAATGTACGCATGAACTATTAGGACTGATGTTTGTATATTCATTTCTGCTAAATCATAACTTAATTCATAACTTTTATTATTATTCGGAATCCTACTTATTGTTTTAGACGAGATCCTCACAAAGTAATAATGCCACTTAGTTAGTGAAGAAAAAGTAATATTGTTGAAAAGTAACATATAACATAACACTATTATAGTACTCGAACGTCGATGGATACTCGATTATAAATCAAGAACGCAATGCATCATAAATGGAAAAGCGTCATATTCCGTTTGCAATCTGCGATAAACAAGCACAGATTCATATCATGCGTCTAATCATATCATTGCTCATCATTGCGTATTTCTTAAACGCTGCAGTTACATTACTGTGAAAATGATGATAATAATATAAATAGACATATATGATATTTATATGATAGAAATACTGAAAGAGGACGCTTCGAAGGAGGTGGAAAAGAGATAAACTTCACAAATAGCGCAGCGAATGCTTTTTCTGTTTTCTGGCCTGTAAGAATAGATCGAAAGTATTTTATAACAATGTATGAAAGCAGAATATATGATGGATTATTGCGTAACGCTAAGACTTTCGACCGCTTTCTAAAAAAAAAATCGGGCTAATCAGCGGGCGCGACGTAAAAAAGTTCTACTAGAGGAAAAAGAAACTATCATCGCTTATACGAACGTGTTGTATACATAGCTATATATGTTTACACACATTTACGTTATTTCATTTCGTATTACGATTCTAGATTAGACCATCTAGAATTTATACGAATTTAATTCTCTTGTTTGGAAAAAGAGATGAGTCCATGAAAACATAGATATTTTGAGGCGCGGAAAACATAGATATATGTTGCGCGGAATGAAATAACGTAACGTATATCATATACATACATAATATACATTTAAAAATAATATACAGGAATTTTCAAATTATTTTTCTTCGTTGTGAAATATATATTAACATAAAGCTTTTTTTTATATCGGAAAGAACTTTGTTGTAGTATGTTAGTATACTCGCGAAAACGGGGCCGGAACATTTTTTGTATCAAGTTGCTTTTTCTGCTGAGTAATGAAGTCATTGATATAATTACTTTTTAAATTTTTTACTACGTAACATATCTTGAAAAAGGAAAATGAAAGAACCAAAATCTATGAAAATACGGCATATCGATCCGAGTCCTCTAAAATGGATCACACATAATTATCTTAAGGTCCTGTAATGATATGACGAGTAATAAATTATGTCGAATTATGGAAAAATTATGTCGAATTAATAATATACAAATATGTATCTGAGACTAGTATACTGGAAAAGAAATACGTGTAAAGTTAAGAGTTAATAAAACCATTTTAGGGTATTGCTTACTTCGTTTTTGCGCTCCCTCTTCGAGCACATTAGATTAAAACGTCATTTCCGAAAATCCCACATCCACTATACCAACTATATTCACACTGAAAATTAATCATATGAATTAATTAATTTTGATTGCATTTATCTCTTTACACAATTTTTTCTTAGCGATATTTTTTATACATAATTATGATCTTGTATTAATATGATTAATATGATTAATATTAAATTGTAAATTAAAATAAATTTAAATTTATGATATATTTTATATTTGGAATTAAAAAATTTAAATATAATACTCTCTTCTTGAAGAACGGCTCTTTTAGCAAAGCTTTTCGCAAAGGTTGACCTAACAGGAATTCATGCATATAAGTGACTTAGTATTTCGCAGATTGAATTGCAAAGAAACACATTAAGCATGACATAACTCGACATATTCAAATTCTCATTGTTATATAATATTTTCAAGACTGCCGTAGAAAACGATTCTCTGTCTTACGTATTCCGTTAACATGCTAAGTAGTTTATCTTGCTGACTTGCATCATGCAAGGGAATAAATGTATTTCTTTAATTACATTTGATTGTTTTGGACGAGATTGCGTTTTATAATAGAAGAATGATAAGAAGCTTAAAATAATTTACAGAAATTCTTTTGGAAATAACAAAATAAGTAATATAATCTATCTATCTTTTATTTATTCAGAGATGAATGGCGAGCAAAAAATATTGTCGTTCTGTGATTCTCCACATTTCAATAATTTAAGCGTTGTAAATTGTGGCATCCTAAATTTATATATGAATATTAATTCAAATTTATATATGAACATTAATGTTAAATTTATATATGAATATTATATTAACATAATATAATAATTTTGATCTAAAATATTTTTTACATTTTTGAGGTAATATGCTGTATATACATTTTTAATTGTCACATTGCCTATATTTAACGTGTAAATAACACATATAATATATCTTAATCATCTATATGGCATTTAATGTATTTAATTGGTCTTTTTCAATAAATATCTTTCCATGAATATCTTTAAAATGTTGGAATAATTATTTATATATAATCCATTTATTTTATTTTTGCTGTTACGTGATATAAAAAAATGTTCTTATATTAAGAAAATTATTTGTTATTTAAAATTTTATTATTTAAAATAATGATATTTAAATATCATACCTAATTATTAATTAAAAAATACAAATTTAAGGCTCCTAGACTAGTCACCGCGGCCATATTGGAATCGTGACGTCATAAGCGAGAAACGACACATAAAAATTTGCTATACTTTTCCTGCAAATAAAGAGACGTTGCAATAAAATAACACTTGAGATGGCTCTAAGACACTTGTAAAAATGGAACGCTACAACCTTTTTCCCTCCTGACAGTCAATAAATAGTCGTAAAAGGCACATGAAATGAAGCCTATTCCGACAGAAAACGTACGATTTGACAGTTGTTGAAAGAGATGAAGAATATGCTTTCACATATAAAATCGAAAGATAACTTTTGTAATGTTCCGCTTTTACGACTTTGATAAACACGAAACAACTCACGTTTTCACGATTAAGCACAAAATAATGTAAGAAAACGTAGCGTAAAGTTTCGTTACCCGCACGTCACTTATATAAAGATGAACAAGGACAAGGATGAGATAAACAAGGATGAATGAGCTTCTATTTTTCATCGCGACGGTACGTCGCTATTGTCAATGCGAAGTTTTTAGCTAAGTAGTCAGGAGCCTTAAAAAAAATTATACGCATTTAATGCCAATCGCACTGATTCTCATGCTAGATTGTTTATTTGTTAATTTTAAATTAATCACATTTAGAAATTATTGCTTAAATTCGATTTTATTATAGGAAAAGTTATTTCTTCTGGCAAAAAGACTCGTATATATGCATGAATTTTAAAATATCCAATAAATCTTATGTATTTTATAAATATGTATTTGACAAAAAATTTGAAATATTGCAAGTGCATTTTTGACAGAAAATTTAATCATAATTGTTGCGCGTTCATCGTTTTTAGTACATTGAGAGAAAATAAAAATGCATTTTATTATCTTTATAATTATACTTGGTAATCTTAGTTTTATAAAAAGAGGATAAGAAGAGAGGGCGTGTGCCAACGACGGGGCTCGACTACGAACCAGTCGTAAAAATCCGCAATTATTTTTGCGAAAAATATCACCTCAGTCAGGGATCGAACCTGGATTTCCTGCTTACCAGGTAGGTATCTTATATACACTACATATATATATATACATATACGTGTATATTCTCTCAACGACTCCCTATGACCGGTACTCCAGAACGATGTTGGTCTCTCACTCGATGGATGCAGGTCGGATCGCAGCGGCGACACTTCCCAACACCACTCTTATCCCTGAGAAATGTCTTTATGTCAAGCTTAAAAAGCTCGAGAGGACAATTACACCCGGATAGTAAACTCGCAGAGATGTCTCAGATTTTATAAAATTAAGCTCGGAATCCAGTACGAGCAGTAGGACACTTAACTCCTTCAAGCTACTAGATTTGCATACAGCAAAGCCTCCATAGAAAATAGTTTTGGTAATTATATTTGTGAAAATTATGTACTTATGAAATTTAAGTACTTACTTGTAAATAGTTTTTTTTAAATAATAAGTAGTATTAAATACGATAAAAATACGTCATGGTAATAATATATGTGAATTATTAATTGATAATGAAATAGCGACTCAATTATAATTACATAGTTATATAGATTTCATACAAATAGAATATGATATTATATTTTTCCAGTTTAGACAAATATTTTTGTGAATTAAGCATAATGCAACTAATATCATTGAGATAAATTTAAAACATATATACATATATACATATATACTGACAACAATAGTAATAAGTATAATATATTAGTTTATTTAATGATTTACTACAAATTTGATTAATATTATTATATTTTCTTAGTTATAGATATAACGTATTGATTGTTCTTATTACAACTTTATTATACATAATTGAGGCGCTATTGATGTACAATTTCTTGCTGGTACGACTTTTTTTCTAAGTGTACTTAATTGTATATCTATTTTATGAATATATCCAGAATTTTTTTTTCGGAGAGTTTTTATCAATTCTGTTAACACATAAAGCACAGTAATTTTTTTGTATTAATAAATTGCTTTTTGAATATTTTAAAACTTAGAATATCTCTTTGTTTCTGATTTTGAATGAGAAAAATATTAGGTTTTGTAAATCATAACTTTAATTTTACTTTAACTTTTTTTTTTAAATTTCGGGAGGGGGCTTTGAATCTTCCCAAATCTCTCCCTCCATAAATACATCCATGATATCTATAAAAAATCTAAAATCTAAAATATAAAAATGAGTCTTGTGTCTCAATCTATATCCGATCGGAAGGAAATCGCCGCGACTCACTGCGCTTCAAGGATTGATCAAATTAGAAAGATAAAATGCTGAGTCGAGTGTCGTTGAGACTCTTGAAAACATGCGTACTTGCAAGTGCAGCTAAAAAGTCTACATAAAATTAATTTGCATATGAGGAAGGACGTTTTTCTTGCAGCCAAGTGTGTTAATATTTAACAACAGAATCCAGATATTTAACAACAGAATCAGTTGAGAATTATTAATTTTTATTAGTGATGGCTCCCTTTATTGGCGCAATAAAGACGAAATTGAAATAACGTATCATACGACATGACGTAACATTTCTGGGACATCTATAAATAATAAAAATGTGTATATCTCTCAAGAATTATATACCTCTTGAGAATTATTCCTCATTATTTGCAAAAAATACAGGGCAGGTAAATATTTTTATTTCGAAGAAGTAATTCGAAATCATATATTTTAAAGTTTCTTTGTTAGCTAAATATCTTTTCCAAAAAATTTAATATAAATATAAACAACAAATCGTCAATCGTTTTATCATTGATTTCACATAAAAGTAATTGAAAGATACATTTCTTCAAAAAAGGATTAGAAAAAAGATCACATTTTATTATTATTAATCCATAAATACTCGCGCATGAGTCAAATTGATTCAATATTTACAAGCTACTTGCATTTATTAATTAAAACATTACGTAAAGGAATTATTTTTAAAATGTTTTTTAAAATATGAATTTTTAACTTCTAATAATTAAAAATTGTTATGTTATATTTAAAACATATCTCAGTTTATAATCATTTATAAATAAAAATGAAAATTCTGTTTACATATAAAATATAAATAAATAATAAATATAAATAAATAAATTATACTTAAGACGTAATAAATTAAAACGATTAAATTGATTTACATCAAAAAAAGTCATCCGAGTTATAAGTTAAATCAATAGGCACGAATTTGGAAATAATAACATCAAATAAGTGCAAGAGATTTTATTCATTAAATAAAATTAAAGATAAAATTGACATAATATCTTTAATGTAATTTTTAATAATCATATGAAATATAATTTGGCATTAATTTTAATGCTTTATTCATCTGTAATAAAAAAATATTTCTGCTTTCGATTTCTCTCAACTTCAAGGAATAAAGTCATACATACAGAAACAGTAAATTCTATCCTATAAACATATTTCAAATTAAAAGGAAATTTATTTAATATTTAAAAGCGAAATTGAAAAAGAGATGTAAAGAAAACATAGTAATTATTATTTATCGATCATCGATCTATCGCTTGCGCCACTCCATGTACATGTGCACGCGTAGCGGACGCGCACGTGTAAATATTTACCGGCGCATGCGCGGCTGGGATGTCCAACTGTCACGTGACCGCGCGCGATATAAAGCGGTGCCAATGCGCCGGCCGGTATTACCGTCGTTGGAGTAGAACGCGTAGCTTGCTGATTGCTTTCCCAATCGTGTAGGCAAACAAAGACAAGAAACTCGACAACAACGGGGAAAGCATCGCACTTGAAAGAAACGCGACGCACTCGTGAAACTTTAACCGGAGCTCTTCTTTTCAAGTTTCACTCCGAAGCTTCTCATAACCCGTGATTTTTGCGATATCGGAAAATCGCTTCGTCGTAAATATCGTGGGATTTGAACGTGTGATCGTTGAAACGATCTTAAGCCATCACGTATCGACGCGACGATCACGGCACGCGGGTGCTCGTACGTCGTTTGCAAACGGTTCTGCCGTAATTAGGCAAGAGCAGCTGCAAACTCTACTACTCAGATCTCAACTTCGCAGATCTGAATTTCCCGTAGATTTCCGAGCCAAACTGGACGAGAAGATGGCTTCCAAGGACGAATGGGATTACTTTCAGAACGGTAAAAGAAAAAGAAATATCTCTATTCCTCGGAAATGTACACTCCGCTCGTACGGAGTGGAGTGCACAACGGATTAATATTGTGTGTAAACTCGAATTTGCGTCGCAATTGCGCCTTTATCAGAGTGCGTCCGGTGTCACTCTTGAAATTTTAATTGCGAATCTAAATCACAAGTGAATATCGCGTGTATTCTAAATCTAGACAAAAATTATTTTTCCGAGGAAAAATGAATAAAAGAAATGTGGAGGAAATTGTAACTCTCAAGTAATTATAACTTTCGGGCCGTGATCGTAATTGTATGTCGACGATTTTCCTGTAAATCGCACAGGTACTTGCTACCCGCTTTCCTCGTACGTCACTTCTGATAAGCACGCATCGAAATTATTGATTAGCCACTTTGTCAATCGGCGTGCATTCAATATGCATTTAACTGGGATATTTCTGTGCTTAATGTTACAATCACTGCTAGCAGTCGCTGAGCTTTTAGATTAACTACGGCGAACGGACGCATTCGTGATAACTCCTATCGCGACGGTTAATTGAATTCTTCGCTCGCTACGAAGAAGGCATGTGCTGATTTCGTTGCAAATCAGAATTCTTCCCTGAGAAATATTGTATGTGAAAAGATACGTTAGGATGATCAAGAGCGCGTTTTAGATAAAAACGGGCGTGTATAAATTAAAGTTAAAAGTTAAAAGTTTGTAATTGATTTCTTCGAGACGCATTGATTAAACTTGACTTCACTAAGATTTTCTCTTTTTCCTTTTATAATGATGAAATTACTTTCTTTGTTTCTTTTTTTTTTCTCTTTTTTCCTCTCTCAATATAACACTGAAAAGTTGGGCTCGTCAACTTTTTCATTTCAGCTGTAAAAGCACATACTTTTTCAAGCTCTATTAAATGCAACGGTGATACAAAATTGCCAACACGTGTAAATCTCTTTCTCTTTTCCTCAAAGTTTTTCCTTTTTGAATTGAAATCTTGAGAAGACTTGGCATCTGACATAACGGCTTGGCGTCTGTTTGTTTTTCTCTTCTAGAATTATCGATCTCTGCGGAAACCTTAATTTTTCAAATAATAATATCTTACTAGAAACCTTTCAACAGACGCTTCCACAACTTTTAAAGATATCTTGATTGATTTTTCACAAATGCTATTCGTTAACTTTAATAATTTTCATAAATATCAATTTACTCAAATAATATAGACAATATTTTAGACTCTTAAGTCATTCGTTTAGTTTCAATTAATGCATACGCGCATCAAAATGCGATCATATACATATGTTAAACATCAATTGTCTGCACGTGCGATTCAAAATGAAACAAAAATATTGAAATTTAAGAGAGATCTTTCAGAGAGAATCGTTCGTTTCGTGTCTCGCTCCCCCCCCTCCCTCTCTTCCGTGCCCCTCTATCCTTTTTCTCTCTTTCTTCTAAATTCCTGTCCGCTCAATTTTCGTCTCGGTTTCCGGATGGCACCGCAGGCTCACTGACCTCGGGCCATTGTCTTCCTACACGAATGCAGGGCGAGCGGGCCGTGCCAAGCGACCGAGAGAGGTGCTTCTTTCCTCGCAACCCTCGTGGAACGTGGGGCACGACTCCGGCGAGGTAAATGAAAATCAATAGTTTTCTTCCGTAGTGCTGTAGGCCGATGCACCTGTAATCCCACACGAACGGCCGCTCGCACACGAAAGCCGGGGGGTCGCAGACCCAGTTTCACTTTGTTCCGCTACCGGGGTTGCCGTGCATGCCCCCGAAACGCCCTTAATCTCGAGTCAATTTGTCAGCGCTATCTTTCAGCTGATTGTTAACGCCGAGCGTGCGGCAGCTGAAGCGCACCAGAAGATTCGCAATCCAACACGTTATCGGATTCTCGGGAATCGGCCCACTGCCAAAACGAGACGATGAAATCTCGTAGAGAGGGATGATTAAGTCGTTTTGACTCGTTTAAACGCGCGTGGTTCGGTTCGGCGCGGCTTGACTGCGAGACACTTGTTCGCTTGAAATTGATCGATGCATTCGGTCGTTCATCAAATTATTTTGGAAGAATCCGTCATTCCGAATGATGCGGATTGTTAACATAATTGCGAGTTGCCATTGCGCGCGCAAAGTGGGATTGTTTTCCTAAGATTTATCTCGGATGAATTTTGAATAGTCCGGTCGACGCTCAACGATCATTTCACGTGTAAAATATATATCCTTGACTCTAATTTTATTTTAGATATACATTAGATATACATTAGATTACATTATAATTTTCTGTTTTAAAATGTCTTTTAAAACGCCGGCGTCGAAAATGATAGTACGCTTATGTGAATTAATTCGGATTTTGAGTAATCGAGGCCAACGTTCCGAAGCACGAAATCTCGTAACGCTCAATCTCTTATTTGCGTATTCCATCCATTCGCTTAACAAGTACCGGAATGCCGATTCTGATTGCGCTTATAAGTGACTAAAGAAGGTAGATATTCTATTTCAGTTTAATTAGCATATATATAAAATAAATGTAAATGATACACGTATGAGCTAACAATATGACTGATCTAAGAAGATTACGTAACAACTAGGAATTAAAAACTGACACGATAAAGCATATCGTAATCAAGTCGAAGTCTAAGTGATCTTTTTTAGAGCAGATAAAGAGGATCAAGACGTTGAAAGATTAACGAAAAGTGATGACAAGATATTCCTTTCGATTGTAATTCGTGTATTATATGCTCATACGCCGCGCACTATCGCAGTGCTTCCTATCGATTTAGGTTGTTGCCGAGGCAAATATAATTTCAATTTCGTGATTTATCCGGAATAAAAATAAAATGTACTTTTATTCTATGTTCAGGAATTCTAAAAAAGGAATTCTATTTTTCCTCGAGTAACGCCAAGTTTTAACGCCTACGGTCGTGATTTATAAAATTTTTATAGACTCAGTGAACTCTTCGCGTGCGAGGGACGCGAGTACTTATTTTATTTCATTTATAGGACCTAATCCACGAGACCGCCTCTCGCGTTTCGTCTTTCATGAAAAATACTCCGCAGACTACGTGTGCGAGATATGATGATATTTCACGATCGTGTAAATCATATCTTTCATTTAGGCTACAAATATCGCGTTGTGCGTATGGAAATATCGGCGAGCCATTTCACCAGGTGTGAAAGAAAGTTTTCAGTCAACAATCGGAGAATTGGGATGGAGAAATCTTCTCTCTCGCGAGAACAGTCACGCGGTCTCTCCTTCGTTCGCGACGATTAACTTGCAAATTGCTCGTCGACTGACGATTGCCATTCTAGATATACGCTTATTATGCACACACAGGTGAAACTTACGTACGCACGTAATTTATTTGCATATTGTATTTGTTTCTACCAACGGCTTGTGTTTTTTTTCTCATTCTTTTCTTTCCCGAACGATTAAATATGTACTGTATATACTGTATTTTAAAGGGCATTAATATTCACCCGTGAGTCGCTATTCAAAAGATCGATGTATGTCGCAGGCTTTTGATCCACGATACGTGAATATTGATTAAGAATTTTTTGCTATCTAATATAACACACGATGCGCATTAAGGATATAAATAAAATGTAATGAAAAGAGAAATTTCACGATAGAGATATCAAAATATCGCGCAACGTACCGCAGAAGGACAAGTGTGGCAAAATACGACAGGACTCTATCATTAAATGATAGAGTCTTGTCGTATTTTGCCACACTTGTCCATTTTTATAACGTAATATAACGTAATATTGAGTCTATGATAATGATGGCTAGTAATCTCAGGATTACAACATTAATAATCCATAGGTGGGAAACGCGCACATGTTTGTGTGAGAGACGTATTAATCTAGATGTATTAATCTTAACTTCTTGATTGGCACGAAAGGATTATTATATTGGGAGAGAGGAAAATATTTGCTAAATGTATTCACGATTTTATTTTAATCGGAACTTATATTCAGCTTTACAATATTTTCGTTGAATCACTATGTCGCAAGAGATCGAACAAATTTTCAAATAAGCATCAATTGTTCTTATCTGTTTTGCGGAAAGTGACAAGAATTCAAGCTATCAGGTCGATTGACAATATCAGTCGTCATGATCTTTCTTTAACATTTTGATGTCGCTGTAATTTTTCATCATTTATATTAATTGTTAATTATATTATCGTTTATATTAATTATTACAATTATATCTTAATCAATCTTTTATACTCAAATAAAGAATTTATGATCTTGATTTTAGTAATTTTAGATTTTAAGTAATTTTTTTTTGTTAATCGTTTAAAATACAAAGCAATTTTAGCATTATATAAGAGTAAGTCCGTGAAACTAGACAATAAACAAACTGATTAATCATAATTGAGTATTTTTGAGAATAATAAATTAAATGGGAAAAGATAATTTCCAGATAATTCGAATGCACGAACTAAGACTATCTAGAATAAATTAAATGGGAAAAGATGTTAATGCTTATCGTTATCGCTTTTCGATTCGAACTAGATAAACGACTGTTTTATTATTATTATTACGAAGCTATCCTTCAATGGGAATTCACGTGATATCAGTTTCAATGCCGTGGACGGATTTCTTACGTTCTTACGCTCCGCGAATGACTAATGATTCGTCTCAGTTCGTGAAACTCCACGCTTTCAATTTTATGGACGATTATGTGAATATCATATAGAGATTTGCTCAAATTTATTGAAACTGCTATTGTGATCAGTATATGTTAATATTTTATTAACAACTATATATGTGTGTGTGTGTGTGTGTGTGTGTGTGTGTGTGTGTGTGTGTGTGTGTAATCACACACACACACACACACACACACACAATATAATTTATTATGTATCTAAATAATAATATCTGCGATAAAAAATTCTTTTATTATATTATGAATACAATATATTATTATATTATCGTCATATAATAATATAATATTTTAACAAAAGTTTTAAAATATTATTTTTTCTTTATAATATTGATTTTATTTTTAGATTTAGATAACTTAAATATAAATCTTCTTAACTTTCTCTCAGAATATAATTTCGCATTTGATCTGCATATATAAATATGTACTTATATAATGAATATCATCATAATTAACTTAATTTCGCAAATTTAATTAAGTTTTATCGATCGACTTCGAATCGCAATTTCGAATCGAGCGAGACGCGATGTGCATGAATGCACGTTCATTGTGCACATTGCATCACGTAGTAATTTTATAATTAAATACGATCTTATGAAAACCAGCGATAATTTAAATATCACAAATCCCGTACTTGTGCGTTAAAATCAATTGACACGAACCGATGCTCGTTCGATACATATGTAATGCAACATTAATTTTTGTTAGCATTTTTTTCACGATAGAATGATACATTCGACATCTAATTACAACGTAAATGACATTGGGATCACGTGCTCCGATAAAAAAAGATTAATGTGTCGACACGTGACGCACATTGCGAGATAAGAAATACACGCGATTATTAAGAATAATATGCTTACTCAGTTTTTGTCTGTTGTCGAAGTTGATTCTATATGTACAATATTAAATGTATAATTATATATATAGTTTTATATATATAGTTTGGTTTTCGTCTTCAAATTGCTTATCGTTTCACTAATGCATTATAATTATTATCAATAAAAGTTATTACTTCTGTAAAATTTATTTGTATTTTTCACGTCTGCGTGAAGAAATAAACTTTAGAGTGATTAAATGTAGTCCATGTAGATTGGACTGTCGATAAGTATGAACTTGAGTCAATTCAATTCAATTTTGAATTATCAACACGTTACGTGCATCATGATAAAGAGTTTGTTTTGTACTTATAACTTAGCTTACGACTTTTCTTAATTTACTTGAACGAATTTATATCATCGAGCGAGTACTATCTTGTTATTATGGTGCACGTGTCATTCATTCCTAGTGCAAAATCATATTTGCGTGTCAATTTTAAGCCTGGAAAAGCAGATGATTATTTTACTTTATTTCTATTAATTCTTATTATCACGATAGATTCGTCGAAATTCTCTTCGTTTACGAAACCGATCTCATCTGAATAACCAACTAACCAACATGACATAAATTTCTCTTTTTTTTATTTTCGCGTGTGTATATATATATGTTGCAGGACCCAGCACGTGGATGACGAAATTTCCCATGGCAGCTGGCTCTAGACAGAGTCCGGTGAACATCGAGACTAAACGGGCAGAATCCGATCATGAGGCTCTAAGCAGCAAGCCTCTGCGTTGGAAATATCCCTCTACAGCATCTCGGAAACTGGTCAATCCTGGTTATTGCTGGCGGGTGGATACCGATGGCGAGGACACGTGTACGTATCACACTTTATTTAAAATATCCCTTTTCTTTATTTTATTATTTTCTATATTTTATTAAATGTACCTTCTTCTTTTCATTTCTATGTAAATAAAAATTTATATATTGAGAATGTAAAAAAAGGACCATTTGAGCCAAAGCTAGATGACGATGCTAAATATATATTTTATAAATATATTTTGACAGATATTACTGTTTATAGAAAAATTCATATTCATAACGCAAACGTTTTGACCTTTATTGTCAATGTGTGTCATCTTCAGACGTGCGAAAAACAATCAACAAGAATTAGTCCGAAAATAAAACGCTCTTGCTCTTGTGACATGTCATATTCCGTATATAAATTAGAAGCGCCTTACGGTTGTCCAAAATATAAAAATTTAATTAAACGAGAAGAGAGTCGTAATCATACATCCTAAATTCAAATTGATATTCAATTCGAATTGATAAAATCGTTTCTAACAATTGAATCAGGGATGCCATAAACAAACATATCTAATAACAAAGGAATAATGATAACAAATCATTAATTTATATATTATTTTATCGTGACCCATCTCATTGTCACATATGAGAACTTCAAAAATTCAAAGAGTATCATGATTGAATAATATTTAACGACGATATAATAACAAGATGACGCAAAACGTTTAGCATAAATACAAGCATAAATACAAGAGCGAAAGAACTGTTTTTCTCTCGAGAAGGAAAAAACCTAAAATTGTAATTGCAATCGAAACTTTGAATTGCAGATGAGGTACCTGCAAGCGAGGTACGTTGCGAGATCGGCGTGTAGCGCCGCTCGTCCATCCGGAGATGGTGATCTAGTATAATTTTAGATTTTGTGTTCGCCCGATACCCGATATTTCGCATTCCATCTTAAGCGTACTTCTATAAACATTAACGTTGACAGCGGCATTGAACGCGCGTACGCTTTGTTTGTTCGCAGCTTTTGGAGCAAGCTGTATAAAGGCGTTCTATCTCCGCACGAATAAGTTACATAATACTTTTTATTAATTTCGTGCATCATGCACACCTTACGTAAGAAACGAACGCGATGCGATTTGTTTTGTCACGGTGTTATGTATTCCGAGATTACATGCTGCGAAACGGAGAGCGAATTTTCGCGCGAGCGCCCGATCGTATATATCGTTATGAGGGTTTCACTGCCGACTTCGTGCCACTTATAGGGAGGGCTTTTACCTTCGTCGAGTGCACGAGGCGTATTTGAAATGAGGACGACCGTACCGTGGTGTATTATGTGCATTCATATGTGGCACGAAGCGGAGCAGCGCACTATGTGATGGCGATATGCGACACAAAACAATAGATAATAGTGTCGTGATAAACATCGTGACCCAATGTCACTTCTCAGGCACTCATCATACGAGGAGGCTTTTTAAGCGGTATATAGCATACGAAAATCATCAATATTATCAATATTATCAAAATTGTTACGTTTTACTGAAAAAAAATTGATAAGAGAATAAATGTCGATAACTTATAAAAAGAAAAAAAAGGGTTCTTGTAACAAAACACATTTTTTTTCGTTTATTATAAAAATTCAGAATAAGTTTTGAAACGCACAAACATCTCATGAAAATTTTCTTCGCTCCTTGTTGTGTTACAATAAATAATTTTAGAGTCACATAGTTTGGAAAATTGCGCAAGAACGTAGACTTGGCGCACCAAATTTCTCAAACAATTTATCACAGTCGAAATAGAGACGAGACAAAATAATAAATGCGTCGCGACGCAAATGAATCACGCGGCACAAATGCGATGATCTTCTCTCGTTGTAGCTCTCGTCCATATAATTTAGTTAATCAAGCGTATCCTGTAAAGCGACAGCTAGTGTTACATTCGTCATAACACGTTCATAATACTTTATAAGAGCGTACTTTGGAAATTTCTACGTCATGTGGACCTAATTTAGAGGTTTATCCATTCAGTTGCATTTTATATCACAATATTGCCACACGTACACGTACATAATATTGCCTACACGTCTCACATTTATAGGAATTTTGATTTGTGTTATTATTGTGTGACAGTTTTAAGTGGTGGACCGCTGATGGACGATGTCTACAAGCTGGAACAATATCACTGTCACTGGGGATGCAGCGATTCCAGAGGATCTGAACATACAGTGGATGGACAAGCTTTCGCTGGAGAGGTAAGATATCACTTCTTAAAAGGCTTAAAAGATATGTGATTGAATTTAAACCCGTGCTTGGAATTCACTCTCTCGCCTAATTAAATTTTAATAACTAAAACGACAAGCGATAATGTAATTATATGTATGTAATGTTAATTTACTTGGCAATCGAAGTAGCTCGTTAGTAATCCAGTCGTATTAAGAATATGATTCATTCTGTTTGCGATTATCCGCAGAGGAGCTTATGGCGGTATCGGCCTTATCCGAGAATAGCCGTGCGCGATTTATTAGCACGATCATTTTACCGAGGATAAACCAAAGCTCTAGCCTTAGCTATTAGCCGTCCGCAAATATATGGAGTGATGTAAGAAAAATGACTTTGCTGCAAGTATAAATAAAATATTTTAAAATACTTAAAATAACTTTACTGGAATATACAGATACAGACGCTAATTATAAACAGATGTACATTTATATGCATATAATTACGCGGATATCATTCGTCTCGTAAATAATGCGCTATTATCGTCATGTTGCATTGAGAATGCTGTGTCAAACGATGTGTCAAAGATATTTTTATGCTTGAGCAGCTGCGGCCTACAAAGCCGCATAACGGTTAACGAATAAGGAAAAAAATAACAAATGCGCGCATAGTGGTAATGATAATGGGCATTATTGTCAAAACTGCATGCGCAAATAATAGCTGTTACTATCGTAACAAGTTGTGCGTTCATTCGCGTAAGAATTCGACGAAAGAATTCTCAAAGGCGAGAAATGGCCACTCACGGATTGAAAAGGATGCCAATAATTAACCGGAAAATTGCATATTTCCTGAACACATTTTCTGACACAATTCCAGGATAGACCTGTCTATGGTGAGAATTTTCTCGGAAACTCACTTCTCGTTGGATGCTCTTCTTGCTCGCTTATTTTGCGATTGCAAAATACATTTGTTTACTTGACTTGCGATTAAATCGATTATGCAATCATCTACGCTGCGATAAGGTCTGTAATCTTTCATAAATAATTTCAGCTTAACCCCGCTGTCGTTCGAGAAAATATCAATGATTCTTCAATGCACGGAAAATTTCTTCGTCATATATGATACATGTAGTAAAGCATGTGTAAATGATCGCTAAGCAAGAAAATGTCTAAGATGCATATTATTTTTGAATACGAAATCAAGTACGCGCGGCTTCTCTTGGAAACAAACGCATCGCATAATCGGCGACTTTCTGACCCAAACCTAATGTTAATTAAACGACCCGAGTTTCCAGCGCATTAGCGAATCAATTGGCAGTCGCAACGAGTTTATATTCGAACGCTGCGCACGTTCTCTCTTCCTTCGAAGCGGTCTTTCCGCTTCGGTCTTTCCGTCCCGAGACGTTAGCTTCATCGCGAGACTTTATACAACAATATAAATGATATGATGATCAATATAAATGATCAACAATATAAATGATGATATCTCCCATGATAATCCCATATCTGGAAAACTAGGTCGATCGGATGCGCGGATATCTGATTTGAGATTTCAACGTCTAGTTACCACATCGATTATATAATTCCTCCACTCGTCAAACGCAATTATCAATTATTGATGCCGAAGTTTCTTTGCCGTTCGCGTGACGTCGATCGCGATCAAGAAGAGCATTCTAGGCAGCGACGAACGATTAAGGCTGAGAAATATGGATAATTCAAACGAGACATTATTGATAATTATCAAACGTCCTCAATGGTATAAATATAGCAAATAATATATCTTAATTGGCAGTTCGAAGAGATAAAGTACTTGTTAACTCCAGTGTTTCGTTTCGCTCCTCCCTGATTGCCCGCTATTAGACTTAATACACAATGATTTAGATTCATTGGAGAGTACCGTTGCTTTCAGCTACATCTTGTGCATTGGAACACCAGCAAGTACAAAACTTTCGCTGAAGCCGCGAAAGCTTCTGACGGTCTGGCCGTTCTGGGAGTCTTCCTTAAGGTTTGTAGCACAATAATATTTCAGTAATGGAAATGCGTGCCACATTAAAATAATTATTAAAAACGACGTCTCATATAATTTGCTGATTTGTTAAATCTTTATATAATCATTTACCGTGCATTTTTATACAAGTCTGCGGAAGCCATCTCTATTCGGGATTCTAATTCGCTTATATTTCGTCGAGCCGTGACTATCTATAGTCACTTAAGCTTTTTACATAAGACATTAGCTGCACAAGCGGAATCCATGTGGAGATGTGGAGGTGCCACCACCGATCATCGCCGAACGGTTGATTATATAAACGTGAGACGCAGACATAATTCGTCATCATCGTCGTCATTGTCGTAACACGTATCGAGCTTAAAACGAGACATGTAAATGCACGTTTGTATGTATGTTTTCGTTAGACGCGTATGCGACGCTGTCGTTTGTATTCATTTCGTAGCAAAAGAATACCTTGATCGCGTGCAACAGCGATTACCCTCTTCCGCTTGGCACAGCATTTTGTATCTAATAGTATCTATTTAGGTTGCAGTTACGCGGCTCGCGATATCATGAAGAACGCAACGATCGCGACGATCGCGACGATCGCGCAATTGCGCAAAATTCCATATAAGCGCAAATGATACGTCATCTTTCGCTGACAGGAGATGAGACATTATTATGAGATCAGATGCGATAAATCTCGAAGAGCAGAAAGACTCGTGAAGCTAGCTTTTCTCACGAAGTGCACCATGATTATTTCTTACGTAACGATGCATAGTTTCGAGATACAATAAAGTCGCGTAAGAGAATGCAGGGAACACATGTATCGAAGAAAATTTATGCGCCACGTGCAACGGTGACAATGCGACAGACAAGTTTAAAAATATCATTACATAATGAATATCGGCTCAATGTCGAGCAATTTTATCGCGCCTTATTTGCTTTTTAAATCATTATTTTGCGATCATTACAGTCGCTACTTAAAAATATTTGATAAGGAAATCTATTATAATTCCGCGATAAACTCTTAAGCTTTTTATCGACTTACATGTTCTTGCAAAACTATTTTACAAAAAAGCATTTATGGAGCATAAATCAAATGTATATCAAATGTGTATCAAATATAGATCTAGAATATGTGATAGTCTTTTGCTGGTCGAAAGATTTAATTGGAAAAAAATTCATTAATTCTAGCTGTTTAATTATGTCTCGGCCTTGTGAAATCGCACATTATTATATCAGAAAGGAAAGAAACCGAAAGATCTGCTTGTAGGTCGGCAAGACTCACGAAGAAATGGACAAGATCGCGCGATTGTTGCCATACGTCTCGCACAAGGACGAGGTTGTGGAAATTACGGAACCTATTGACCCTGGTAAACTTCTTCCTGGTAAGTTATCATCGATCGAATAATAGTAAGTTATCATCGATCGACCCTAGGTAATTTGATGATTGTCCCTTTGATCAAACAGTCTATCTATTCGTGATTTATAGCGTCCGTGATCCATGTCCTTGTTGTTTCTCCTGTAAAATTCATTTACTAAAACCTGTTTGTATAAGCCAATCAGATCGGTCCTACTTTGTAATAGTCCTATGCAGATTAATTAATTCGAACAAGAAACCTGGCTACGAAACTAACAATAATAATGTTGAAAATGTTTAATCTTGTTTTTAATTAACTGAATGTGTGTGTGTGTGTGTGTGTGTGTGTGTGTGTGTGTGTGTGTGTGTGTGTGTGTGTGTGTGTGTAGATGTATACATATATCATTTTTAATATATATTATTATACAATATATTAATACATATATTATAAATAAATATATGTATACGTATTGTATGCAATTCTGATTCCAAAGTGTAGCCAAATTAGACCAAATACCAACGGTACCAAAGCCAATAGAATCATCGTGTCGTTTCCGACGAAAATTTCCGTCTTTAACGTTTATCTTTAATAATTGCCTGGCGTATGCTTTTCTATTAAAGCATTAACTAATAAAGTTTCTCTCGCATATACTCTGTACTCTCTCGCCTCGTATCGTGCACAACATGCATAGTGCGCAGTGGACGGGCTGGCACGCAGAGATGCGTGAATCCGTGCATGCGCTGGGCCGACCGAATCATACCACGCCACGAGAACAAATGGGATTTCCAAGGTTTGTATCGCCTTGGACTACTTCGTGCAAGAAAATGAGAGAGAGAGAGAGAGATTTGAGAAGCTGCGCGCTCGAGCGTGGGACTCTCACTTTTCAACAACGCCTCAAAAAAAAAAAATCGCCTCGAATGCATTTATTCTACATCTTTGGTTATTTTCAAGCAGTCTCCAATTTTCCGAAACCTTGCATACCAAACACATGTTACGAAATGTCGGCATGATATGACAATGCATATGATGTAGTAGATAATTTCTTTTTCTTCATATTCTGATATAAAGAAACGAATTTATCTGCATGAGGAGCAACTATTCCGTTATATAAATTTTTGTATTCGCTTTATTAAAATTTTTCATTTTATTGTGTGATGTATGTATATCTCCACCTCTCCGGATGAATAGTACGTATATAACGTCATCACAATTTAATTCCGCTTATTGTTAGAGCACATTGGTACTTTATCTATCGTAAGCGATGTGTTTAATGCTGTGTGTGTGTGTGTATGTTAAATAATGTTAAATATTTCTATGCATGTAGTTCTTTACTTAGATGTTTACATTTACTATCCTTGATAAGTAATACTGTCAGTATCATTTGTCAATATTATTTCAAAGAAATATCTCTAAAGTATTATTAAATATTCGATGACACCGAAAGATAAAATGAACGAAGAATCCGTATTGATACGATATTTGGCATATTTGCTTCTTCAGAGAACAGTACGTTAATCAAATTGCGTAATTCCAGTTTCAATATACTTCCTTCCATTATTTTTATATTAAACTTTTCAAGTAAAGAAAAATAAAACCAAAATATAACTAGTTATTGGACATTAACTCAATTTATGTTATTCGATATATTTTAATTTTTATTTGTGTTGATTCATACGTGGAATATAATAGAAGGAAAGAAATATTTTAACAACTTAAAAAATATTTCAATAACTTAAAAAAATATTAATATAAGAATATCGATTTTCAGACATGATTAACTTCCAAATTAAATTTAATATATATAACCGTTTATATATATAATCGATATAATTGTTTCGAAATTAATTACATGCTACATCACGTTAAAAGATAAAATAACGACACAAACACATTTGTTATATAATATACAATGAAATAATATATATCATGCCTTATCAATCGCATCTTATAGCTGATTTAAACGATCACATTTCTGTACATCTCTTTATCGCATCGCTTTGGTCGGCTTAAAAATTTCTTTTTATTTTATTTTTGTAAACATGAAAAATCATCTCGATTCTCTTCTTTAGACGACAATGGATATTGGACATACTTGGGCTCACTGACAACGCCACCGTGCAACGAGAGCGTCACTTGGATTCTGTTCAAAAAGTACATCGAGGTGTCCCATCATCAGCTAAACATTTTCCGCAATCTGCGAAAATTCCCACGTGGTGAGGAATGCCCTTGCCACGAGAATCACGGGGCGGTAAGTGAGAAATATCTCAAAGAAAAAGTTATCACGCTTCGTTTCCGCGCTTCATGCGCGACGTTCCTTTTCTTTTTATCTGCGTTTAATTCCTAATATCGCAAGACGCAAGACAACTTATCGTCTTTCCTTTGTCTAAACCATTCTAAGAATTTCCTGTACTGCTTTCTCTCGATATTCTCTTACGCTTCCTTTCCCTCGATAAATGAATTTTGACAATCAACGTGACACGGCGAACGCCTTTGCAACAACACGATCACCATTTTTCAGCCGCGAAAGATGCATATCGTCGCAACGAGTCGACGTTTTTTCTCTTTTTTTCCTCTCTTTCGCTCGATATACGTGAACCACACCACGGTAGCTATTTTTAGGCGTCCAGGACGCCTTCGACGTCAATGACCGCGACCACCGCCGTCTCGGCGACAAGCGAGAAGGTTTCGGCATCACGATACACCCTCACTTTTTTATATAATCCCAATCCTTTATTTCTTTGACATTTTGCAGGTGATCAACAACTTCCGTCCACCGATGCCGCTGGGCAATCGTGTCTTGCGAGAGTGTGGTAGCTTCTGATGGCCGGCCTCCACTCGGAAACTAAGCAGAGATGAAAGCGATAGAAAGAGAAGAAGAACAGAATAATTTTCGATCTCTTCATTTTTTGCAAATCCATCGATCCCAAGGCGGTACTGCTGCTAATGAGCCGCAGCGTTCAATGTGCCTTTCGATTAATCAACGGAAACTTACTTTGCGTTTTGCGAGACGCCGCATCGCAGCTCGTTGCTTTCTCGTAATCGAATTCGTTGTTGATAGCGACTTTCGCAACCAGCAGGAAATACCTGTCATTTCACGGAGAAATCAACGAATCAAGAATACTTGGTAGTTATAGCTCGCGTTTGGTGAGTGGCGTGCTCACCGAAACTTCCATATTATTTGACCCGATTATACAGTAAACTAAATAAATCTTAGAATCTAAGCACCATTATCGGAGATCTTGAAATCATTGTGAATTCATGCGTTTCATATGAAAAATCAAAATTTATAAAAATCTCGTTATGTTAAATTCTACATAAATCCATGATTACATTTTACACAATTTATAGTGAATTTGATTCTCATCGAATTTTTCTAATTTTAAATACAAAACTCTTTTAACTATTATCTAATATTCTTTGACGATAGTAGGTATATGAATTATCGAAAGAATCTACGTTTAGAAAGTAGCAATACTTTGATGAGAAACATATTGGTAACTAATTATTAACTTTCGGTCACACCATGACCAATACGATCGTATACCTAGGATATTTGCTTGAATACAATGTCGTGTCCTTGGACCAGCCGAAATAATGAGTTGTTAATTTTAATCATCATTCATTCACAAAATTTGTCCAACCAGACTAGTTTTTTCTTCAGGCACAATTGTTTTAAACCAGTTGTAAAGCATCGAGTGAATTTTATAGATGTGGATTTTATAAATACTCATATATCTTCGTATACATCGTTGATGAAGAAACGCGCTTGGTCAGGGACGTTGCAGTAATGACTAATGCTAATATATATGTATATATGTAAGCATGTGCCTTTCATTTTAATTTAACGAGTAATTATGAGTGAAATATAACAAGTGTTAGAGCGTGCGCTTCTCGCGCCGCGCAGAGAATATCGCTTTCTCATTAATTAGAAACCATTGCTTATATCTGTACGCGTATATAAAATATTTATGCTTGTAGATATAGACGCGATCTGATGATATGATCGAAATATAATGATAATTGCAACGCAATGCGATTATTTTCACCACGCGTCCCATTATGTATCGCATTATATATTGCACATTAAATCAATAGACATTAATGACAAAATATTAAAATAACTATTGGCATACGTACAACAGCTCGTGTATCGCGCGAGGAGGCTTCTGTTTCGATCAATCCGTCCGCGAGAGACACATCGATTCGACAAACTCGATTCGTAATTCGTATCGCCTTTAAACAGTTATAGGTACAAATATTTGTCTTGGGTGTTTTAGATTACATTATCGTATATCGCATGATTGCATCTAAACAAAATAGCTGCTTAAAGTCATATTTATAAGCATGTATACTATTGTCGGCGCGCGAAGTGGACAGTAAGACCCTGCAAAACATTATACGGCTTCATTCAAGTTTCATGTATAGACTTAATATATACTTGATGAGTTTGCTCTGTCAAAATATACTCGCACATAATCGCATCGTGCAAGGTTTATTGCGCTCCGAGCAACAAGTGCGAAATACCATTGCGCGACGGCGATTATTAGATGCGATTTTGACAATATGTAAGTATATGACAACAACGATATTGTCATGTCCAAAAATGAAACGAGCCTCTCAGAAATCAAATTGACTGGCTGTAGAACATAAGAACTGGGGAAAATCAATGACATTGTAAACCGATCTATGTGCTTAATACTAAAATTGCGAGAGATGTTAATCAATTTGCCTTTTGAAAAATTCAAATAATAATCTTTTCTTTTCTATCAATTGATTTACAAGAAAACGAGATATATCGTCGATTCTTAAAAAATGTTTTCTGATAATCTAAATTATTTTCTTTTTTGATAATATTTGAATATTTTTCTAATAAAAATTTTTCTCGTAAAAGAAATCTTTAACATGATATGGATTAACACAAAAAAATATACAAAGATTAAGCTGAATTAATAAAATAATAATTTTACAGTAATTTTCGAATGTTATTTAATATAGACGATAACTGTAAACTTTATTTCGTGCCATACATGACAAATTGTACTACGCGTCCATATACTACGTTGCAACATGCATTGAATATATTATCTTATTATACTTCGGACATTTTATCATGCGTATTCTCAAGAATCACTGTTCATTCTTTTATAAATTGTAAAATAATTGTAATGTCTTCTTTCATTACAACAATATTTTATCATTATTTGACTTTTATTAGTTTATATATATATATATTCTAACTATTGTTGGTGATGTGAGATATATATTTGTATTTTGTAGCCCTTCGACTGTGATAGAAAAAGAAAGAAAGAGAAAATAAAGGATAGTTCTATTTATTCTCTTATGCCGATACCTAATGCGCTTTCCATCACTCTATTGCGAGCGTTCTTTCAGTTCGATTCAAAAGAACTCTTATTTTAGAAATCAAGTGAGCTTCTGTTTTAAAATATATCCCGTTCCGTTGTCATATGAAAGCGTACAAGGCCAACGACCGCTAATGCTTGTACCTAACTCTGATGCTCGCGATCGAGACCAGTTTCAGGGACGCGAGAAGGAGACTCGTATACGTGAGAAAGCGCGCGCGATGCGTGGAACGGCCAAGAAGTCGAGACTTTCCTGCAATTCCTTGAAACTCCGTAATGCTTCAAGCTACTTCAAGGGATTACATCTCCCGTTGCAACAAACAGCATAATTGCCAAACATGTGAAGACAAATTGAAAGAATTATAGAATTCCGTCAGCAGTCTTGTTTCTCAGCAGCCTTTATTGAAAATACGAGTGTCGATATTCTTTAGTTTTAAAAACGTTTTTAATTATTATTTTTCTAGACAAATTTATTTTAATATTTTTAAACTTATCTCTCTCTCTCTCTCTAAATCTCTCACTTTGTTGAGATCTTGTCCCGGAATCACATTGCCTTGGTACTTTTATGAGTTCCTCTCGGAACCGGTCAGTGCATGTGCCTCGTTGAGAATACTACATTCGCAGTGGTTCGGTACACGTTTAATTCTGCCGTTCACTCACAATAGATTCAAATAATATTTTAACTAAAAAGTAATATACATTGATAATAATAGAAATGATGATAATAATAAATGCAATTTCTTTTCATATGACAACATTAAATCTCTACTGCCTGCTGAAGTCGACAATATTTATAAATAAATCACAAACAAAATTTTATTCTATAATTAATTATGACATAATATGTAAGATCGAATATATTACATAAAATCGAAAGATTAAATTACATGTTTATGATAGATTAAGAAATGAACAAACAATTATATTGATGATATACAATATATATATATATATATATATATATATATATATATATAACAATTCAAAGATGTCGTTAACACATTTGTAATTTGTAATGTTCATCTTGTTATCTTTGTTATCATGTCGCGGTTTTATTACATTCAAATGTCATATTGTGCGAAAATTGCCAACACAATGTTGAAAATTAAATAAGGTCAATTGTAAAACTGTAAAAATGAACATTTAGCAGTTTAGTTTTAACAGAAGTAAATGAAAAGCTAATTATTTTACGAAAAGCTGCGATTATATATCTTCGCATGCTTCGGAACACATATGGCCACTATTAGTTTCCGTGGACACAATTTTCACATACAATTTTTTGTAATATGTTATAAATAAATGATTTCCAATCTCGCAATCGCACGCATTGTATAATGCTGCCAGTGAAGATGCGACGACAATAAATACAAAGATATTTTTAATATTTCACAAATTCTACTGGAAATAACAATATTTTATTAAATAAAAATTATTATTGGTATTTAGGATATATAAAAAAAGAATTCTCATCACAATAATCTTCTGTGTTAATTTTTTAAATTTTACCTACTAGTAATGGTTCTTACCTATAGAAGGTCAACGTCGGAAAATAAAATCTATCAGGATTTCTCAGTAACAATTGTTGGTAACCGGTAATCATCCGTTATTTACTATTCAACGATAACAATTATGTTACTCAAATTTTTCAAGTTACGCCTTCTTGCAAAAGTCTTTTAAGTCCATTTTTATCAATGTAATTTAACTTTAATCTCGATTTAATTTACTTTTCATCTTTCGTTAATTCTATAAATTAGAAAAAGATAAAACATGAATTAAACTCAGATTAAAATTAATTAGATTATCTAATTGATAACACTTGTACACCAATTACAGGTGCATTGCCAGATATACAATTATTATAAATAGGAAGAGATATTCGTGCATATAAAAAGATATTTATATATTTGATGTCATGATTCGACCTATGCACTTTAAATGATTCACGTGAATCATTCTATTTGATATTATTCGCAGAGATCTAATCATCAAACAGAGTAGAAGCTCGTGGAAGCTCACATGAAAATTTATTATTTCATAGTTATTATTAAGTATCATCAACTCGCCACGTCATACTTGTAAGGTCATCAAACGCGAAAAATTCGTCTATCCGATAAAGACTGCTAGTACATACGTCCAAATGAAATCATCATCTAACAACGACATATGCCATTCGTTGTTTGTTTCGTAATGAATAAGCGCTTATAATAATAACAATTCATCACTTAAAAAGAAATAAATTGCGATCTCGTGATTCACCGATCATGCATAATAAACTTTTGTCGTGTAAATGCAATACACAATCGGTGAGTGATAAATATGGATGATCCAAACGTTCATTGTCTGAGAAACGATAACAAAACGTGAAATCATTAATTTTATAAGAGCAACGATTTGAATCGTCACACAGTAGTACATCTGACGATTCTTTTGCGTCAATGATTAATCGGATCGGATCGAGAATCTCTCTGAAGTATAGAGAGGGCATCAACGGAATTCTATCCGTGAATCTACGTCGCGCCGATATGTGTGACTCATTCCACTCGTTAATTACCGTTCACGTATAGCACATTTGCGCGCCGCACCTAAACATCGCGCATGCGCCAGGCTACGTTCGGTACATTGGCAAAGACGTCAAAATTCCGCGCGCCGCGATCGCGTCGCAGTACGAATTCCGTCTTCGTAGTGTGTATATCGTGCTTTTCTCATCTTCTCTCTCGCTGGATTTTACATTTATAATCGCAGAAGCGACATGGCTGTCTGTAAGTTGCAATGTTTCATACTTATATTCGATACTTTAAATGCTATATATAATTTATATTTTTTAATATATTTATAACATATGTTATAATATTACAATTATAATCTCATTACTCATATAATCTACATCTTTCTGTATTATATTCTATTATATTAAACAATTATGTAATACAGTATATAGTAATATTTTATATATATATATATATAGTAATATTATTACTACTATGTATATCGTCGGTGTATATATTACTGTATATAGTAATATTATTATATAATTTTCATATATCTATTTAATTTAAGCAAGTTCTAAGCGTATATAATAAGAACAATTTGTTCTAATTCTCTGTCTCTCTTTCTAATGTCATACAATTCTAATGTTATTCAATTCTTGTCGCTACTCGTTTAATTTATTCCATTATTCATTACTACGTCTTGACTATTTCAAGGCAGCTATTTGAACAGAAGGCTAACATATTACATAACATTATACAGCGGAATTGGAATTGATATTATTCGAAAATAAGAATTTTAATGTCAATATCCAAATTTCATTTCGCGCCTTTGTTGTTTCGCAAGTGGATTAAAAGAGTCTTTCTTTTCGATTTTTGCTCATCAAATTTAATATACCGTTTTATAATTTGAAAGTAAAAAGTTTCCAGGAAAAAGTAATAAATGACTCTCCTCCTAAGAAGAGAAACCATTATACCTTTTTTTTCAAGAAGCTCTCTCTAAATATAGAGCTGGGGCGCGGCTGCCGGTTTGACAAGCCGGCCGGCGTTCCGTTGCTCTATGATCATTCGAGCGATCTTTGAAATTTTATGGACAATTGTAGACTCGATATAAAAGGGAAGCATCTGCAGCTGCCGCATTTCTGAATCAATCTGCTCCGAAAAAAAAATGCCACGTGTCAAATTCAGGAGAAATGTTCGTTTATGGTTTCGAAATATCGTATTTTCAATCATCAACATTCAACAAGATATTTTGAAACGATACAAATAGAAGCCGAAACAAAGTATTTCGGCTTCTATTTGTAATCACATCTTGAATCATAGGACGAACACATTGGTATGCGTGTTTGTTGCGTGCGTGCGTGCGTGCGTGCGTGCGTGCGTGCGTGCGTGCGTGCGTGCGTGCGTGCGTGCGTGCGTGCGTGCGTGCGTGCGTGCGTACGTGCGCGCGCGCGCGCGCGCGTGTGTGTGTGTGTGTGTGTGTGTGTGTGTGTGTGTGTTGTGTGTAATTTTTATCACATTTAAATGATCATCGTGACGTCAAAAGAATTTTCATTTTTCAAGATTTATCACAAGTAGGAATTAATACTAGAAACTTGCAATTATTGTATATGATAATTATGAAGACAGTGCGAAAATAAATCCGACGATGAGTTCTCCATCAGGCATGTAACAGCTTCATAGTTCACGATCACGTCATAAGAATGCGATCCCTCCGCGTCCTTGTGTAATCCGACTTCCAGATTGCATTTCGCAATGCTTGCCGCCTCCGAGACTCAATCATCATCAACTGCGAATAATTTTTGCAGTTTGTCTCTTTAAAAATTCGATTCTTTATAATTCTTTAATATTCTTAGATTAACGCATTTAACGCATCGTGTTTACAATGTGGAATTGTCTTATTCTCTCTATTTATTATCGTTTCATCTTCGTGCCTCGAACAACTTCCTCGGATATCGTTCAAGCTTGGGAACGTTTTGAAAATCCGAGAATGGACACTTTTCCCATTCATCTTACCGTGAAATTGGAACGGTCTTTTGCGTGACTCTAATTACGCATAACCTCTGCCCGTTAACTGAGCCCTTTCACGTCACGTAAGTCTCTCTTTACGAGATCACATAGACAAAGCTTTGTCCATTGAAAATTTTAAGATAAATCATCAATTATCCTTCGAAACTCGTGTGCATTGCTTTTTTGTTATATATAATCGAGATTAGACGAGATTGGAAAATTTCGCTTGAAAAATAAGAGTATTTTACATTAACTGAAAATAATATGATAATTAAAAAAATGTTTAGTTAAGAATTAATCGCGAGTTGCAAAAGCATTCCTCAGAGTTATTTAAATATTATTCAAATAAGTTTTATAGACAAAGTGCCTTCGTTTCGAAAGATATACTTAATACTACCAGGAAAATTCGGGAAGGATCGTGTGACCCGCGGCAGGTGGCAGATTGGCACTGAGAGCATCTGTTGTAGCCAAGTTTCAATGATCGCGATAGAACGCGTTGCACATTCACGCCATGGTCCATCTTGCCGGCAAAGCAACGACAGTTGCCATGCGAGGTCAATGGCAGCACGATGGCGAATGGCTCCACGAATAGTTCTACATACCGTTGCGTCGAGCTATCGGCCGCGATTTACCGTACAGAATTAATCAGCGCGCAGCTATTTAATACGTGAAGCCGCTCGGACGTTATCACGGGCATTATTTTTTCCTGGTGTCATCCGGTTCAGTTCCAGAATTCATCGCGTCTCGAATCACATCGCGGTTGAAAAAGAAATGTGTCAACTGATCGTTCAGGGTTTCAGAGAATTAGATTATTAAATGATATGATTTATCTCTGATATAAAAAAAATTTTACAAAAGGTCAAATTTGGAAATTTGCTCGCACGGGCCACTTAAGAGCGAATATGGATGTACCAATGGTATTCGTAGTTACGCAATACGAATTGACTCAATAACTCTAATTTTCGCGTTGTTATGTTAACTGGAGAAGAAGCACGACCCACATTATACAAGCTAATCAATTTGCCACGCGAAATTAACACGATTTGAGCGACTATGAAACTTAGAAACGTCGGTGAGATCTTTTCATGAGCGATAAAAGTATAATTATGTTCAACCTGAAATGTTTAAAACTGTTCCTATCCACTCGCATAATTACTAGCGCGCCGCGTGAATTGAAATGATTAGCTAATCTTTGGAAGAGAAGTCTAATTACAATTAGATTAATGGATGTCGGCACTCTTATCGAGTGCTTCGATCAACTACTTCTATTTTTTTTTTGTGCGATATCGTGGCTAGACATATCAGAGGATCGTCGCGCGCGGTGGTCGCGTTCTGGATCGCGGACGTCGTGTAATGTGAAGTAATTGGTATCGAAATAAGAATGACATCAGCACGATGACGTTAGACCTGGTACGCTCGACGACGATCTCGATTTTAGTATTGACAATATATTCGACGCAATGCATAGTCTAAGGATCTTTGAATTTCTCGTGATCTTCGAGGCGAGACCTATGCCAAGCACCTTGCAATACCTTTCTCTGACATCGCGTATGATGTCAGCGTTGTAAGCTGACCACACATATTCGTCGTCTATTTATAATCGTTACGTTCGCCCCGACGCACACATTTAATTTACGCGCATTTTGAGTGAAATAGGAAAAACGAAAGAAAAAGAAAAACAGATAAGAAAATCAGTCGCACTATCGCGTTTTTTGCGCGACCTCGGAAATAATGGGCTGTAACTCTCGCGCGAACATTAATGATTCATCGGGCGCTGTGTAAAAGTTAATTATAGAAATTATTAATTATTATTTAAAGGCTTCCGTTGCCCTATCTGTATCGAAAATTGAAGAATAAAAAAATATTCAGAAATAAAAGAATCAACAGTGATCACGTTGATTATTGTTAGTTTTGTAGAAATCCGATTCCGATTTATTAGAATTCCGGTTTATTACAATCATAGAAACGTGATTTTACTGAATCAAGAATTAGCGTTTATTCAACTCTTTAGACGAATGGATCTCGATGTCTCGATAGAAAATTATGTCGCTTATTAAACGTGTCATGCACGAACGAAGATTTATGGTCGCATAATTCGATCGATTCGAAAATATAATGGAGAATGATTCGGAATCTCGCATGCAGTATCAAAATTATTGCTAGATTATGTATCTATTTTTATGACTGCGCGCAAGTTCCTTTTTTATGTCAACGATTGTAAATGACAATAACATGTCCTCGCATTGTCGTCAATTGATAACGCGCGTTGTTTTTACGAGCTTTTAAAACCATATGGCGCGGATTTTCCTTGCGTGCGCACACGTAATCCGATTATATCGAATGACCTTTGCAAGCCCATCATTAAAATATTATGAATCGAATTGCGAGATGTAACGTAAACGAGATGCCACGTGTATGATTATCACCGCCAGCGCGCGATATCGATCGAGTCTTGCATTGTCCTACTTTCTTGACCGCTTGACGAATTGCTAGGGTCGGTCTGGCGTCGAAATGTCTCGCTATTCGGCATCGACGCGTTTCTCTATGACATGAAGAACATCCACCGAGATGTTAGATCGATAATTTGCAAATCACAGTTAATTGCTATCCTAATTGATTTATCACCCACGCGTAATACGGAGCAAATTATTTGATTTGCGATACTTGTCCAAATTGCACGCAACTTTTTGTTTTCCAGCTCTTTCCACTGAAGACAAATTGGAGTATCACTTCTATCCTGTAACGGCCGGACAAATCCAATTTCGGATAAAAGCGTCGAACGATGCCCACATCGCTCTTACCACGGGACCTCAGGAGGGGGATCCAATGTACGAGGTGAGATTTTAGTTTCTCTTCTCGGTACATAATTTTTATTTCTGCACAGGATATCTGAGTATAACCGGATATTCTTTCGAGCCACAGATTTCATCAGATTCTGGCTTGCACATGACAAGCTTCAGCTCTATGACGGTGCTTTTGTGCTCCGTCATAGTAATTAAATAATGCAAGAGAGCGTTGAATTGAAAATTGTGTTCTTCTTCTCAGGTTTTTATCGGAGGATGGCGCAACAGCAAGTCCGTCGTGCGCAAGAACAGAACGAAACCGGATGTGGCGGAAACGGAAACGCCCGGCATCCTAAATGCGGATGAATATCGCGGCTTTTGGATCAGGTAGCCATCTTGCTTGCCAGATTCATTAAACAATCATTAAATTAATTGTTCAGCGATATATATATATATATATATATATATATATATATATTATATTAATATATATTATTGTATATCGTGTTTTATTCATCTCACCCTCAAGCATCGAGAATCCCGGATCTCATACTAATTATCACCGTATCAAATACCAATTTTACATACTATTTCTTCCACTTTGCAAAATTCACAGGTGGGACAACGGTATTCTCACGGTAGGCAAGGAAGGCGAGTCGGCTCCTTTCCTGACCTATGCCGATCCCGAACCATTCGGAATCGGTTATTTCGGCGTTTGCACCGCCTGGGGTGCTACTGGTGACTGGCTCATCGAAGGTAGTAATCAGAACTTTTTCTCTTATTCTCGCTTTAAGGATACACATTTACTTCTTTCCAGAACTTTTCTTTCGTAGCTATCGGTATTCTCTTCTTATGACCTTTGACTTATTTTACAGATAACATAGATGTCCGTAGTCACAAGGTAGAAATAATAGAGAAAACTCGTAGCTTGATTATCTTTATAGTAGATTGATCAAAAGCTTCTCATATATTTCCGTAGATATTACCGTAAGATTGATCTTGATACTTTCTGATTTTTTGATTCTCTTTTTGGCATTCTTTCGGATTGTCGGCCGATCTGCTGCTAACGCATCGCGATATTCGCACAGCTATTTGCTGCGGCGGCGGTTCTGGTGGTTGTACGTAATGTATTAGAGCAAAAACTGTATTAGAGATTCCTGCAAAAATGTGACGTAATCGCACGTGACGTCCCGTAGATTCCGCTTTTCTATTTGAATACGTTTGATGCCATTCTAGCACGTGTTGCTCTTCCATACGTAATCGATGGATTAAAAACGTTTCTTTCATGGAAACTCGGTGCTGTATACGAGTTTTACATTTGACAGATCCATATAAAATATTTATTAATCCATTGCATCGATATACATAGCACGTTTAACTCTGATAGATTAGAGACACTGTAGGCACGATTGATTCCCTTTCAACCATTCACGCACACACATGCACACATCGATTGATATTCTAGGTTTATTTATTTCACTGCTTTCTCTAGCTTTCGGTAACTGAAATGTATATCAAATTAAATAATAAAAATCACATGAGATAAAATATCTAGTAAAATATCGTTCCTTTAATTCAAAAAGAAGTCTATCAAAAATAGTGTATACATAATTATTTTATTATTTTATTATGACATAATTCTTTTTATTATAAATACCAATCTTTGTATTCATTATTTAAATAAACACTCTTATTTTGTTATTTTGACTAATTGTTTATTTTGTTATCAATTACATTAATATATGCAATACACAGTGAAATTGTTATAATACAGTTTGTCTCGAATTTTTAATTGGTAATTATTCTTTAATCTTTTTTTTTCGCTCGATGACAAGGTCGTAAATCTTTGAACACTCCTAACAAGCTACAATACAAGTTTCATGCCGTGCGAAGCGGCTCAGTGCTGATCGACGTGAAAGCTAAGAGCAACGGGCACATTGCACTAACAGACCGGAAGGGCGAATCGAGTCCCATGTACGAGATCATGCTCGGCGGGTGGGAAAACATGGCGTCGGTTATTAGATACGATCGCAAGCAGCCTGATAAGGTTCGAAATGATTATCTAATGCATATCAGATTAATTAAGCATTAAAATGTTAAAGACGTATTCCAATGCATATACGTCTTTGCTCTCACGTGGGAAATTTTGCGACTCATTAGGTGCGCGTGGAGACGCCAAATCTTCTCAGCGATCGCGAACATAAGAGATTCTCGATCACGTGGCTCGAGGGTCTCATCACGGTCAGATCGGGTGGTCCGAACGGCGCCGTCCTTATGGAATGGCGAGATCCGAATCCCATCGGTGTGAGCTATGTGGGGGTGCGCACCGGTTGGGGTGCAACCGGAAACTGGAAACTCCATTTCGAACATTATCCCGCAATTGCTACCGGTCAAAAAAAATGTAATGATCTTTCTGAACGTCTCCGGCGACTCCCGAGATCGGTGTCAATGCTGAGAATCATCCCTTTTTATCCGTCGTAATTTAACGACTGATAAATTCGATACCACGTCGACGCGATCTCGAGATCACCGAATGATATTCAAATCTTATTACGCTTGATTGCGACGTAAATCTGTATTACGCTCTCATGCACATGCACATATTTGAAACTTGGGTTTTGGAAACCTTTCCCAAAATCAAGCAGCTTCAGGCGTACAATTTTTCACCGGCGTTTTTATTAATTACCAATGTCGCTTGTTTTTTATTTTCACTTTTCAATTATTCTTTAAATGGGCACTCTCATTAACCGCATGAAATTTTATTTTATTTTAAGACATTACTTGTGTACGCAAATGTAGATGGATGATGGATTGGATATGGCTTAATTGGATGGAAAATTGTTGCACCGCTAATTTTCAATATCTTTTATTCGTTATAATTTTAACTTTTTTTATTCTTTTTGCGTCATTGAATATAAGGACATAATTGTAGATCCTAGCACGACGCCATCCGCACCATTGGAAGTCCGCGGTCTCGATGCAGGAAGCGTATGTTGGTGCGACGCGTCCGGCGGGATGGTACCACCTGACGCAATTGAGGGTGGAAATGATGGGGAGCCTCTGTTCGTTGGAAGGGCTCACCACGAGGGTGCTCTCATCCCCGGCAAGGTGAAGCCTAGCCATTCCGTGTGCTACGTCGCCTGGGGTGGCGCTGAACATGGAAAGACTGACTACCAGGTAACAAGAATTTTACCAAGATTTTTCCGAAAAGAAGTTTTTAGAAGAATCGATTTTATCATCACAAGACTACGTTTGCAGTCTAATTTGCGGATTTTCAAAGTAGTTTACAAAGAATTCTTGTTGTAGGTTCTTTGCGGCTGCAGACCCCAGTGGGTACCGGTAAGTGGCGGCAATATCCCACCAAACGCGATTCCGGGAGGCGAAACCGAAGATGGCGAGCCGCTATTCGTCGGCCGCGTAAATCACGAGGGCTCTGTGACTATCGGCAAGGTGCAGCCTTCTCATAGTGTATGTTACATACCTTACGATGGTTCCGAGATCTCCTTCTCCGAGTATGAGATCATGGTCGGGCAATAATCATCCTGAGAATTCCTATGGCCACGAAGAGAAAAATTCGATGGAATTTGTTGTCGACTTATCGACAGTTCTGCGGAAAAGAGAACTCAGCTTCGAATTACAAAAACATTTTTTACAATCATATTATACAAAATATATGCGAGAAAACAGGAAATTATAGAATCTCTAAACATTATTTAAAAAGTTTATCGATTTGGAAAGATAAATATACAATTAATGATTTAATTATAATACTACTTTCTAATCTATCAACGATTTGTGTTTATTTATTAATCAATACAACAAAATATATTAAAATACGGATAAGCAATCTCAAGTGTGCAAACTAGTCTAATTACATTATAAGTTGATAACATTCAAAGATGCTGTAGAACTGATCGATAAGCCGAAGACGTATTGTTCGCTATCGTCTACGCAAGTGTCTGCTTTTCGCATAGAACATAATTGCAGTCACGCTATAAGAAGAAAAAACAAATCAAACGGCGATATATATAACTTGGCTATATACGTTATATGCATATTTTTTTAAAATAGGCACTGAACATTATCTGATTAAAGTGATTGTTTCGTCGTTTCTCTATTAGGACGACGATTCATAGATACATATTTTTATTCAAGGTAGATCCATCGTTTTCTAACGCACAAATATACATGCTTTTTGTCAAAGAGTATATTTTCGAATTATGTATCATTATGACAAACAGATTAAACATATGAAATAAAAAAACTTTATTGTTCTTTTTTTTCTTGTGACACCGATAATAAAATCTTCAAGACAAAGAGACATGGCAAAAAAAAGACTTGCAATGTCTAAAATTTAAAAGTATTAACAGAATCACGATTTAATTCATAGGAATTTACAATTTTCGTAAATTAATCACGAAAATTGAAATTTTCAAAAATTTACAAAGTAAGAAATTATAATAAATTGTAATTATAATTGGCAAAGTTGTTTTATCAAGATTTTTTCAAAAATCTAAGAATCGGTATCTCAAAGTTGGATTTCTGTTGGATTCTATTGGATTTCAAATTTCTATTGGATTTCAAATCAAATTGCAAAAATCAGGAATTTCGAAAATTGTCGATCAAAGTTATCCCGTAAATTGAAAAATTACATATGAATATATGAATTATCTATATGAATTATTTATGTATTCTTTCATAATGTTTACGTAAACTTTTTTTATATAGACAATATAAATTATATAAATTTTTATAAATTGGATTATAATACAGAAAAAGTAATTAAATTTTTAAAAGAAAGATAAAAAGACAATGGGTATTTAAAAATGATTGATAATAAATGATTGATAAAATTAGATTATAAGTTTATAAAAGTATATTGAGTTATTGCGTGCAAAATATTAACTTTATTTTTTAACTATACATGTGTATATAAAATTTAAAAAATAAATCTGAGTATATATAAAATAAAGTAATTATAAATAGAAATTTTATATATATAAAAGAAAAGAAATATAGAGAAATATATACATATATTTACATATATGTATATATTTACTTATATTTATTTATATTTACTTATATTTACTTATACACATATTTTTATTTATATACACATATATATACATATTGTTACGACCGAGCGGCGATCCGCTCGTCGTTGCCCCGGAAGAATCAATACTTCGAGAATTGATATTTTGAAAGAAAGGATCGTTCCTTAACCACCCCATACAGCACATAAGATTGAAAAAATGTTGATGAGACGTTGTAATGTTTCATATAGATGTGCGGATGTTTCTTTTACATCTAATCTGTGTTGGCTTTTCAACATTGTAAAACAACACTTAACAACATTGATTGTTGCTACAACATTGAATATGCATATATGTATGTATATACATAAATATTCATTAAAATTTTTTTCTGAAATCAGACAAGAAAGGTCGCCAATTTATTAAATTTTTATTGAAATTTTTTTACATCAAAAACAACACGGTCTCAATAAACAGAGCGACACGAATCTTTTGCCTGACAATTATCTACCTGTCCTTAACCAGTTATCCCTGATTTAACTTCTTCTTTCCTCCTTCTTATTGTTCCGTCTCCATCACACACATTTTTTTCTCTTTCCCCTTCTTCTATTCCTTTTCTTGTCTTCTTCCTTCAATCCTGTATCGGTTTGTTTTACACGTCTTTCTGACAACAGTAATGATTACTATTTGATACAGACTACTCGACTTTTCGCTCATGGATATTTATTCACTCATTTTTATAAACATAATGATTTTATAATTTTATAATTCAACATAATAATTTTTATTTTTTATTTATTTATTTCTTATTTATTTTTATTTTTATTCTTTTATTTTTCCAACCTCCGATTTTTTAGTTTTTGACTATTTGTGATTTTTTTTTATCTGACTAATTTTAATACGTTTTGATGATTTGTGTGATTTAGCACTTTAATTGGTTTTTATATAATTTAGACTACTAAGAATATCTTTGGGCATTTGTCTGACCTGATCTTTGTCATGTTTCTATCTGTTCATGTTGGGAGCAAGTGACTAGAGACTTTTTTTATGTCTTTTTGATTGATCTATGTAAGTTCAATAGCAATATCTCATTTTAATGTATGTAACACAAATTTGTTTTAAGATTTATATATTCTACGTTTTCCCTCAGATGTTATTGAAGATAACCTAATACAGGTCGAAATGCTTAATGTTGTTACTTCAATAAACAAAAATTTTTCAAGCAAGAAGATTCGGTTTGGCTTATATGCCTCTTATTTTTCTCATTTGTACTAAATTATGTTTTATTTTGCTATATTATATCACATTTTCATATATAAATTAGTAATAGTAGACAATTTAAAATTGCATTATAAAAGTGAAATATATGTAAAATCGTGGAAGAGTAATTTAAAAACCTAAAATCTATGTCATATCGATATGTATCAATGTTCCATCAACATAGATTTAACATTGAAATAATTTTGTGTCAATGTCCATCAGACGTAGACATTACAAGTATAAATCATTCGCGGACATTTTTACATTTACGCAATAACGTTTAACATTGATTCAGTGTTGATCAATATTGATTCAACATCAGCATAGTTGCAACTTAGCGTTTTTAAAACGTTGATTCAATGTTAATGTATATGAAGAATATACGTATATTTTCTTTTCTTACGGACATAAAGTCGAATCCGTTTATTAATTTTTAGTAGCATTCTAAAAGTTGTATAAAAATCATTCTTAAATGATACTCATTGAACATTGAAATCTCTTAAAAAACGACTAAAAGGCATTCTAACATCTTTTGGGACGTCCAAAAAGATATAGAGAAAGATGTCTTATGTTCTGATTTTTTACGACTTACGAGATGTCATTTAAATGTCTATACTTACTTTTTAGATGTCTTACAAGATGTCTTTTAAACATTCTGTATGCCGTTTTTTAGACATTTTAAAAAATAATTCGTTTTGAATTCCCAAATTATGAAATGCATTCCTCTCCTGAAATCTCATTCTGGCATCCCTGATAATGAAGATAAACCCATAAAAAAGTAATGTCCTAGAGTATTGCTTTATCATCTCATTAAAATTAGGGGGTCAATCATGTAACTTTACATGAAATTTTTCACTTTTTATTTTTCACTTTTTACTTTTTATTTTTCACATCTTGACATTTCACATGAAACTTTTCACGTACAGCGATTATGTATGTAGCTTGGATGCGTGGAAAGTGAAATCATGAAACATAGTTTCATAGGTTTTATAGCTAATGAAAATTATTTTATTGATACAGTATTATATATATCTTTTAATAACCAATTATATATGTACTACGTATACTTAATCCTAATGCAGCCCTAATCTTCTCTAATTCTGAAGCATATTTATTAATTCCCTAGATTTCCGCCTTTCCGTCATCAAAGTATATGGCAAAAAAATTCACGTGAAAAATTTTACATTTTCACGTTTGAGAGAGTTACATGATCCCGCAAAATCATACATGATCGTAAGTTCACATGAAACTTTTCACTTTTCACGTTTCCGCCCTAGGGGAAAAGTTATATGATCGACTCCTAGATCAAATCATTAGAATATGATTCAAGGATCTCGTGTGTAATAGTATCTAATGTAATATCTTTTATTCTGAGTACATTCCGAACAGTAATAGTTTAGCTTTTTTTTTCTATGTTGGCTGCCATGTAACTAAACCGAGAAGTATTCCGAATCCATCATAAAAAGGTGAAGGAAACATTAAGTGGGAACTGTCTATGATAGGGATCATATACAGTTCCCACTTGATGTTTCCTCTACCTTCTTCTATTAGAAAAAGAAAAAAATCAAGTGTTGTTTCTTCTTACTCGCACATGTCGCCATTGCCTATATATAGCATGCTTGGTCTATCTATACTATGTCTAGATGTCTCTCTTGGCATTAAAAGTGTGTCCAAAGTATTTGCGAGAGAGAAGATATACAAGTGATACTCGTCCTTTCTGCGCATGCGTCGAAAGTGACAGATACTCTAGGTAAGCAATATATACCATAGTGTGATGTGAAGAACAATAGGTGACAAGAACTGTCATAAATGATATTATATAGGAATAGTGAAATGTTAAATAAATATTAATATATACATTATTACACAAGAAAATAATTTTTATTGATGTTTAAAATGAATTAATTTTGTAAACTTAATATAATCTTGGTGTATTGAATCGGTAGCGCACTTGCGACTCATGGAATAAACGCAAATTAACGTAAATTACAATTATGCTTTTAATAAGTTGCATTTTATAATTGTCAAACACATCTTGCTGCAAAATGTGTTCTATCATTGCGTTATTAGACACTGAATAACAAACATCGTTAAACACTTTCATAGTCACAATTATCTTAATATTTTTTCTAGTGCAAATTATATTATAATTTGATCGAATAACTGCACTCGTGTTATTTTTATAACATCATCTAAAGGAAAAATTAAATTATTTTTGTTTTTGATAGTAATCAAAATTGAGTCAGCAGATTTTGCAGTGACAAAAATTGCACAAATGTGACAAATATGTCCTAATAACTTTCTTACAACAAATCCACTGATATATTTAAGTACATCGTCGACATATGGACTGAATACTGTTAATGTTGATAAATAATTATGGTTAAATATATCAGCAGATAATTGTTTCTCATCAATTTCACTAAATAAGCTTATGATTTTGACGCATGCGCAGGACGACGAGTATCACTCGTATATCTTCTCTCTCGCACATACTTTGGACACATTTTCGGCTTATAGGAAATATAAGCAATTCCTCCTTCATATCTATATATTCAAAAATTATGATGGGTCCGAAACATAGACATATATAATAGACTCAGTATTAACTATATATATCAATCCTTGGCAGAACGGTGCGAGAGGCAAAATATAGGGGAAGTTCTCTCTTTCTCTCTGAGCAGATAAGATGCGCGATCTATTAACAGATTATATGACAGTCGTGATGAACAATTATATTGTTCTTTATAGCTTTACTCTATTAAAACTTTCTTTCTCAATAAACTTAAAAATATTCAATAAACTTAAAAATATTTTATTTTAAATACAAGGATATTGCTATAGATATTAGATGATTCTCGAGTAAGCTATTTTTATTTGTCAATAATGCGCGCGCAGTAAAGGACAGATATTCCCCGATATTTTGCCTCTCTCACCGTTCTGATAAACCCAACTGATGGTATAGAAAAGTATATGGAGTATGCGGGGTCTATATTATATGTCTATAGTCCGAAACTTCTCTGGTTAAGCCAGCGGCACACAATGCTTTTTTTTCTGCTGGTTTGCTAGCTGGATTCGCGTGTTTGCTGAGCTCTTATCTTCGATTGATATATTTTTTTAGATCTAAAAGAATATACCAATCAAAGATAAGAGCTCAGCAAGCAATCAGCTAGCAAACGAGCAGGAAAAAAAGCATCGTGATGCTGCTTTAGTTACATGACAGTCAACATCAAGAAAAAGAAATAAGCCAAACTATGGATGATTCCTACTGAGCGATTTTCTCCTTCTTGTTGGGAATCCTTTTGTCTCTAGAATGTCGAGTAATCTAACCGATGCATCGTGCAAGGAGTCGCGCGGCAAATGATACAATAAAATAGGATGTTTTGATTGATCAATTCGTGACGCGACGGATGACGCACGCGTGACGCGCTCAGTGGGAATTCATCCTATCACCGTCCGAAATATACCCACTATCTTATATGATTTTTAGTTATGAGAAATGGCACTCAGCCACATTCATCTATCGACAATGTCATGTATTACTCGCGGATGATCCTACTAAAAGTCGTCGTTTTTTTTTATTGTCTTAAAGATATCGTAATAAAAAGATGTTGAATAAAAACGTCTTTTATTATTATGTCTTGAGATAACACATTTTTAGAACTGTACTAATTGTTTTAAATGTGTCTTTTTGGTATTTTCTTATAGATGCTGTTTTAAGACATCTTTCGGATGTTTTTTAGATATTCGTATTTATTGGGTGTCTACAAACAAAATTATTGAGAGAGATCCGATAGCACACAACGCTGATTGATCAATTAAATATAAAATTTCGATTGGTGGAAAATTCCTAAGAAACGGCTGATGTGTGTGGATGTGTGCTATCAGATGAAGTCCAATCGGACACATTACCGATTGGTCGATTAAATAAAAAAATTTTTGATAGATGACTCACTAGAAAATTCCTAGGCATCTGCTAATGTGAGTGGTGTGTCCGATTGAAAATGTGCGCATCTGAGACGCTCCCGTTCTGTGCGCTAACAGGATCCTCCCTACATTATTTATATAAACGACGTGACATTGTTTACATTGTATTGTACGTAGATATTATATATTTTACGCATAAATATCCAAAATACCCTTGTTGACAATACTAAAATTTATATGCTATATATATATATATATATATATATATATTCTAACTAAGAAATATTGTCAGTAATGTAATTGACCATATATCTCAAAAAATATCTTATAAAAACTATCTTTCGGATAATTTTTCAAAAAATCAAAGATTTGTAAAATACTTTTTAATAGTTTTTTTAGGTCAAAGACATCTGAAAGAAAAGACGTCTTTGAGCATATTGTAAGAATATATTTTTTGCTTTTTTATTTTTTCTTAAGCATGAATTTAAATTGAAAGAGTGTGGCGCAAGTGAATAAGAATTTTAATTTACGGGAATGTACATACGTAACATTCATTTTTCAAAATAGGAAATTCAAAATGGAGATTTCCTTTGACTATGACTGCGTTCCGATATTCAGAACTAAAAATATATAGTTCAAATTATAGATTTTCATATATTATAGATTTTCAATACTAGTAGTGAATATCGGAACGCAGCCTATGGGTTTGTTTTTTATTCCCACACTAAGACTGCACTAGAACTGAATGGGTGACAGCCGATTGACCACTAGCCACTTACAAGGGCCGGCGCCTAGAATTTTTCTACTGTTCAAGCGCTGTGAGTGACTAGTAATCAAACGAGTGTTATCCGAACTGAACTGAACTAAACTAGTACAAGCCAGGAGATCAATCATGTAACTTTACGTGAAATTTTTCACTTTTTATTTTTCACTTTTTACTTTTTATTTTTCACACCTTGACATTTCACGTGAAACTTTTCATGTACAGCGATTATGTATGTAGCTTGGATGTGTGGAAAGTGAAATCATGAAACATAGTTTCATAGGTTTTATAGCTAATGAAAATTATTTTATTGGTACAGTATTATATATATATCTTTTAATAATCAATTGTATATACTACGTACACTTAATCCTAACGCAGCCCTAATCTTTTCTAATTCCGAAGCATATTTATTAATTCTCTAGATTTCCGCCTTTTCCGCCACCAAGGTACATGGCGAAAAAGTTCACGTGAAAAATTTCACATTTTCACGTTTGAGAGAGTTACATGATCCCGCAAAATCGTACATGATCGTAAGTTCACATGAAACTTTTCATTTTTCACGTTTCCCTAGGGGAAAAATTACATGATCGATCCCCAGAACTGACGAGTGTAAGCATGCAGTTAGAGAATAGAAAACGATTTAGTGCAAGAAAGAAATCCACAGATAATATCGGCGTCCGATATTATCTGTGGAAATATTAGATTCGTCTTCTAATGAAGATGAATTATTTATTACATTTATTACTTATTAATTACTTACCCTAATAGCACATGATATCACTCGAATATTCTACACTCGTACTGAAAGTACTGTGGTCATACGTATTATTGCTTAATATACTAAAGAACATTCATATGACATCTTGATGGTATATCATTTCTCGTATATTATTAAGCTCATCTCAGAATATATCAAATATACTCTAGCAGCACATGATACAAATATTCTATATTTATACTAAATGTATTGTGATCATACCGAATATATTAAGATTATTCGTATAAAATTTATGTATTCCAAGTAGCAAGATGACGTCATTATGATGATGATTTAAGATTATTTTTTTCTCAATGTACTAAAAAACGACGTAAAATAAACGTAACATTTGTCACGAAATATTATCATAAATATATACATTTAATCGTCATTTTTAAGTCATTTTTAATGAATAAATAATGAAATAACATTATTAATTACTATCTTTCTTAATTAACTATAATATCCCAGCAAGCAAAATGCTAGCAATTTGTTAGCAGATTGACAACAAATTCGATCGGATATTAACTGCAAATCCATAGCCATCTGTGTCCGCATTAGGCTCGGGATTTGTCGACAAAGCCTGTTGACATGCTATGCGAACAAATTGGCGACAGAAACCAAGCAAAGCCTGCTGACATGCTATGCCAGCAGATTGGCGGCAAAAATCGAGCAGAGTCTGCTGATATGCTATGCGAACAGATTGGCGACAGAAACCGAGCAGAGCCTGCTGACATGCTGTGCCAACAGATTGACGGCAAAAATCGAACAGAGTTTGTCCTAACTTCCTTGTTGGACAATTATGTCTTACATCAAACATATATATATATATATATATATATATATATATATATAACATATATATAAAACATAAATAATAAATGCATGTTTAAATTTTGATTATGATTTCGATTATATAGAAAGTTTAATAAATTTTGCATGCAAGAAACGGACATCATCTAACGATAGTTTTCCAATTATTGTATTTAAATATGTGTAATGACAGGCTCTGCTCGGTTTTTGCTGGCAATCTGCTGGTATAGCATGTCGGCAGACTTTATCCTACTTTTGAGAGCAGTTTGCTCACAACGTCAGATTCTTTATTACAGACTCTTGCTTTTTTGTCACCAAATATTGATAGCAGGCTCTGCTCAAAATCTGTTTCTGCAGGTTTTGCTATCGGAGATATATTAGGTATACAAAAAAGTTCTGAGCTTTTTTTTGTAAAATTCAATCTTTATTCAAAAACAAACAAAAAAATATTAATCAGTGAAATATTTCCCGTTTGCATCAACGACCTTTTGCCATCTTTCGGGTAGCTTGCGAATTCTTTGACGATAGAAGCTCACCGATTTCGAAGCGATAAAGTCATCGCAATCAATGCATTTTCGTATCTCTTCAAATCTCACGAAATGTGTATCAGCCAAATGATACTGCAGCGACCGGAATAGGTAGTAATCGGAAGGCGCCATGTCTGGGCTATACGCCGCGTACGGGGGAAGTTCCCAGCCTAACACAAAGATATGGTCCTGAGTTGCTTTCGCAACATGTGGTCGAACATTGTCATGAAACAAGATCACTTTACGACGTTCTTGGCCAGTAAATGGCCTCTTTTCTTCTAATGCATCGCTCAAATTGATCAATTGTTGTTGGTAGCGGTCTGCGGGTGATTGTTTCACCCGGTTGTAACAACTCGTAATACAACACACCTTTCCAATCCCACCAGATACAGAGTAAAACCTTCTTGGTGTGAATATTGGGCTTTGGCGTCGATGTCAAAGGTTGACCAGAGTCAATCCATGATTTTCTACATTTAGAGTTATCATAAAGAATCTACTTTTCATCGCCTGTAATGATTTTGTAGATTGTGTAGAAAATCTTTTTTCCGGAACTTTGAAAGCAAAGTGAGTGCAGTGTCACGCCGACGATTTTTGTTATCTTCGGACAATTCATGCGGAACCCATCTGCCTTCCTTCCGAACCTTTTCCATCGTATGTAAACGTACGGAAATGGTTTGCTGCGTAACGCCAAGCTGTTCTGCAAGCTCCTTTTCAGTTTGCGCAGAGTTTATATCCAGCAGTGCTTGAAATTCGTTCGTTTCAATCTTTTGAGGGCGTCCAGCACGCGGTTCATCTTCAAGACTGAAATCTCCTTGGCGAAATTTTTGATATCATCTTTTACATGTAGTATGACTTACAGCGTTCTCTCCATATGCAGCACAAATCATTGCAGTGGCTTCAGCAGCATTTTTCTTCAGATGAAACGCGAAGTGGATGGAAAATCGAATATGCTCTTTTGTTATTGCCATCGTGAACATTACTGATTTTTGAAGTTATGTACATCAAACGCCAAACCGTATGGCATTTTGGAAGGCCAAATGTCAATTGCGCTTTAAAACCGCAAAAGGGCGGGAAGATATATAAAATTTAAATTGTTATTTCGGTTGTATAAAATCTAAAGCTCAGAACTTTTTTGTACACCTAATAAATAAGAAAAATATTTCTCATATTTAATACAATTATTAACAAATTCATAAAAAAATAAACAAAATATATACAATTTATAAACAATTTTCATAATACAAATGATTTTCATTAAACATAATGTAGGTTCATGGCTCTATATTGTAAGAATTAGACGACCGTAAGCGGTCATGAAAGAGATTCGGAATATAAACACTAACAGAGAGGAGCCGTCGTGGTAGTGCAGACTAAGTGTCGGATTGGTAGACGAGGGATCCCGAGTTCAAATCCAGTCGGTCTCCGTTAATTTTTTCCGAATCTAATAGATATCTTTCAATATATATATATATATATATATATATATATATATATATATATAATTTAATTATCTACAAGAATTACATATGCAATCGAGGTTTTAAAATTAAGACTATTTATATGACAATATAAAATAGCATTCATTAACCGGATCTATCATATTTTATGTCAAAATTTCGTGTTCATTTATATCATCATTTCAGTTGCAGGTTTCATCCTATTATAGAAGTTAAGCAGGATCCCAAGTAGGATGGGTGACCGTTTTTAAAAACATGCAATGATATAAAATAAAAAATGTTTCATTACTCTCTCTCATTTTTTTTTATTCTTTTCACTTATTTTCCGTAAGAGTTGTCATATATATTAAAAATTTTTAGTACTAGCAATCAATATCGGAACGCAACCATAATCTACTTCCCGTTTTCATCCTTTCTTAATATTGTCATCATTCGCTGCGAACATTCGCGGCGAATTTCCATGTTACTCCGGATATAGGAATGTACTTAGAACGTACTTAGTCGATCGCAGTACGTATGAGAATATTCTGAGATGATTACAATATACGCATTGCGATCTTCTCAGAACATACTCAGAACGTACGCGTGCTGTTAGGATAAATATTAAATTTAGATGGGCAATCTTAATACTTTCGGAGATACATGTAACGTATCCATTTTCATTTATGAGAATGTTTCCTGCGCTGTTTTTTTTTTATAATTGCTATTTCTTCATTGTTTGCATTTCAACTTTTTTTTTCTCTGATCATGCAATATCTTCGTAATTGCATGTATTAGTGCGATTCTCTGAGAATAGATAATTCAGCGAAATCCAAATATTGCCGAAGAAATGTGGCCGTGAGAGTCATGACGATCGTAACAACATAAATCAAATTTAATATAATATAAAAGCTTTGTAATAAGAAAAAATAACTTCAAAAAAGTTTCAAGCATTTGTAATTAAACAATAAGTTTAATTGTAATTAAACAATAAATTTAAAAGATATATAATATTTATATATAATATTATTAATTATTGTGCATTAGCGTCCGACTTTCTAATCTACAAATTTAATATTTAATAAATACTGTTTTCTAAACAGTAAATACTTATAATTTTGTAACGGAACGTCCCTGCGCGCTCGGATTTTTGTCGCTAGGTACGGACGCGGGGACGTGCGCTCGGATTTTCGCTCGCCGGATGCCGGGTTCGTATCGATATGCGCGTTGCCAGGCAACCGGGCCCGCGCGTGTGCGTTGCTAGGCAACCGCTGACGCTCGCCGTGACACGTGGGGCGGACGTCGCGGGAAAGTCCGAGAACGCTCCGACTTTCGAGATGAGATGGAGTGACAATACTGAGAACTCTCGGTATTGTCGGGAGGAGGAAAATCTGAGAACACTCTGATTTTCCTCAGACGGGAGATGCAAGAATATCGAGAACGCTCGGTATTCGTTGCGAGAGTGAGAAAGCTGAGAACACTCCGAATTCTCGAGAAAGGATAGAACAGGAATACGGAGAACGCTCGGTATTCGCTGAGAGAATCTTCTCTCGCTGTTCTGGTCGGAACGGTTGTCGGTGTTGGTCAGGTCGGAGGAGCGGATAGGACTGCTCTCTTGTCTTAAAATTCGTCGGGTATTTATACCCCTATCCGCGCCACGTGTCACCGTTTAGTTTGTTAGTGTTTGTTAATGTAACAATAGCTGTCACGTTGTCGCTGCGTGACAGCTCGTCGGCGCGCGTGTGTCGGTCGGTCGCGGTCGGGAGTGTTCGGGCGGCCTCGGATGGCGCGGGCCGCATTTGCGCGCGCTAGTAACAGAGCATCTTTCGGATGCTCTGTTACAATTTTAACTTGCATATCTCAAGTACTATGTATTAAAATATATAAACAATATCAATGAGATACTGAAATTTATATTCTAAGAAAGTTTCTACTTTCATACTTACTGATTAATATCTTATGGTGTTCAAAACCGCTACTGATTGAATTTCGTTTGCTCTGCACTGCTTGACTCTAAACTCAGTACAGCCAGTTCAGTGAACTCGTGAATTAAGTTCTGTTACACTGGAATAACGAACAATATCATTTCAAAAATAGAAAACGCTTTAATGTACACTTCTTGCACTAGTTCAGAAAATTCAGGAATAAAAAACAAACCTTAAGTATGGATTGCCAGTGGACTGCATATCCTATAACACTTTTGAATGAAAAATGTTGCCAACATTGACCTAAGAATATATGGACGGAGCATATACTGCCAGTTAGGGCAAGGGGCAGTGAGATGAATGGTAAGGGAGAATTACATGTGCATCGGGTCGATTCAGATTGACTCGAAATTATTCGGGAGTCCGAGTCCCTGGGGATCAATCATGTAATTTTTCTCCTAGGGCGGAAATGTGAAAAGTGAAAAGTTTCATGTGAACTTACGATTATGTATGATTTTGCGAGATCATGTAACTCTCTCAAACGTGAAAATGTGAAATTTTTCACGTGAACTTTTCGTCATGTACCTTGGTGGCGGAAAGGCGGAAATCTAGGGAATTAATAAATATGCTTCGGAATTAGAGAAGATTAGGGCTACGTTAGGATTAAATGTACGTAGTACATGTACAATTAGTTATTAAAAGATGTATATAATACTGTACCAATAAAATAATTTTTATTAGCTATAAAATCTATGAAACTATATTTCATGATTTCACTTTCCACGCTACAAACTACATACATAATCGCTGTACGTGAAAAGTTTCACGTGAAATATCAAGGTGTGAAAAATGAAAAGTAAAAAGTGAAAAATAAAAAATGAAAAATTTCACGTAAAGTTACATGATTGATCCCCAAGTGTTTGCTTTCAAAGTAAATGCATGTGTAACCACAAACTTGTGCTAATTTTAAAATTTTATAATGAGTTATTATGTACATATTAAAGTAGTAAATACATATAGATATATGTACAGATATATGTATATCTGTACATATTTATATTTATATTAATATAATTATATATTTCATATAATTATATATATATATATATATATATATATATATATATATATAAATAATACTATTTAATTACCCAGCAAGCAAAATGCAATTTGCTAGCAGATTGGCAACAAATTCGATCGAGATATTGACAAGAAATCCATAGCCATCTGTGTCCGCATTAGACTCGGGATTTGTCGACAAAGCCTGCTGACATCACTGACATGTTATGCTAGCAGATTGGTGGCAGAAATCGAGCACAGCCTGTTACCACCGTTTGATAGCAAAAAAGCAACAAATTACACACAGAGTCTGTAATATCTGATGATGTGAGCAAACTGTCCTCAAAAATATGACAAAGTTTGCCGACATGCTATACCAGTAGATTGCTAGCAAAAACCGAGCAAAACCTGTTACCAACGTTTGATGACAGAAAGGCAACAAATTGCACACAGAGTCTGTAATATCTGACAATGTGAGCAAACTCTCCTCAAAAATATGCATAGTATATCAGCAGGCTTTATCATATTTTAGAGGTAGTTTGCTCACAATGTTAGATATTACAGATCCTGTGTGCAATTTGTTGCTTTTTTGCTATCAAATATTGGTAGCAGGCTCTGTTCAAAATCTGTTTTTGCAGGTTTTGCTATCAGGATTATGAGTAAATTCTCTCTCTTTCTCTCTTAATTTTTAATATATACTCTATAATTTATTCGAAGTTCTGTACAAATTTATAAAATAACTTCATTTTTTTGTAAACGTCTTTCAAAATGTAACTTTTATAAAAGCTAATTTTAAGACTAAATATTATTTGCTCTTACAGAAATACTTTTCTTACAGAAAAAGTATATACATTTTATCTCTTTAAAATAAAAATATATAGATAATAATGAAAATAACAATACAAAATATTTCATATAGATTCTTTTTAATAAGAATCCTTAGTTTGAGAATCATTGGTTCGTATATATATATATATATATATATATATATATATATATATAAATAACAGTCTTCACATAAAATTGTGAATATATCCAAAGAACGTCGGAGTGCATGTAGTTTCCCCTTACCGCTAATTTCAGCTACTTCGCGCAACAGACTCCATCCATATTTTTAGATCATAATTGCCAAATATGTACAACGGATTTTAATTAATCAGAATCCGCGCGAAATTCAAATCAACTATGTTTATCAAGCTATATTTTTATACAAAAATTATTTTATATGTTGTGTTTCTATTTTTAATTAAATAAATCAAAATAAATTTGATTCTGTTTATATTAAGTTAATAAGTAATTAAGTTAAGTTTAAATTAATTTCTGATCTATCTAAAGAAGTTTATCCACTGGCTGCTTTTTATTTATTTATATATGCGTACTACAGTACTTCACAAAAGAATAAGTTGGCATGATATTTTGATATTATTAATTTTTAATAAAGATGCACGAGAAGCACAAAAAGTACGAGAAGCACGTTGTTTTCCAAGTGTGCATCTACTATACCTAATATTTAGTTCTTGGTTAGTGATGTCGCCTCTTTTTGACAACAATAGAGACATTATAATCAAAGACTAGTCACAACTCTGATCCGCCAATCAGAGACTCTGATCCGCCATGTTTTAGTTAAATCCTACGAGAAAGAAAGAAATATACATCATCTCACTCTAACCAATAGCGATATTTTTTACTTTGCATGGTATTGATTTAAGTATATTGTGCATGTGTATTAAACACATGGAAAGCATGATAATATATTATTAAATAATAAAGATACTAAAATTGCAAAATATAATCATAAATTAATTAATTGTGATAAACCAATATAAAAAATGAATGGGTTTATCTTTTTATTTAAATTTTATTTTATATTGTAATAAAGTTTATAATAATAATAAATATGTGTAATAATCCTTTCTAAAAAAGGCATGACATCAATATTTGCATCTCTCGAAATTTCCTTTTGGTCGGGCCCCGCCGTGACGCACACCCTCCCTTCTTATTCGGGGGCTCGAGCCATGCTTGATGCAATCTCTCCTGTCGTGCTCCAGGAGGATTATTTGTATATTTGCCAATGGTGTTGGAGGGTGTCACCGCTGCAGTCCGACCTGCATCCATCGAGTGAGAGACCAACATCGCTCTGGAGTATCGGTCGTGGCGATTCGAAAGAATACATGTATATATGTATATTGTAATATATATATATATATATATATATATATATATATATATATATATATATTGTATCATTGTATTGTTGACGTGTTATTCTAAACACGTTATTTGCGATAAATATCATCACATGCCTCGATAGTCGAAAGGATAAGATGCCTGCCCGGTAAGCAGGAGATCCAGGTTCGATTCCTGACTGAGGTGGTATATTTTCGCAAAATAATTACGAGTTTTCACGATTGGTTCGTGGTCGGGCCCCGTCGTGACGCACACCCCGAAGTTTATTATTGATGCTTTTCCGCGATGGATTCTCTCGCTGCTCTAACTTTGTGAATAGCTGTCATTGTATTGATTTCACAGCGGATTGTTTTGACAATCGTGTATCAAAAAGTTAAAAATATTATAGTGTAACAATAGTATAATAGTATTATATTAATTTTTGTTCTTGTGTTGAAAAAGATAAATAGCAAAAAAAATAAATTAATTAATTAAAAATCATAAAAATTAAAGGATATATATTAATAAATTGGTAATATAATTATGTAAAGTTTTATAAATATACACATTTTATTATTTTTAAAACACTTATATTTTTAAATTATAATATTGCAAAAGATTAATGTAGTTAATGTATTTGAAAATAAGTAGAAATAGCCAAAAGATGGTGAACCAATCAAAAGTTGCTTTTTCGCCAGTCTTTGATTATGTATTTCTAACAACAAGTGTGAAGTTAGGACTGTGGCACATAAAAAAACTTAAGCAATAAGAAAATCAACGTTATGGATTTGCTACTGCTTATATTACTGCCTTACGTTCTGGACTGATTGACTAATTCGCTTACTGCTTAAGTTTTTTTATGTGCCGCAGCTCTTAGCCATTGGCAGTCCATACTTATAGCGTTTTTCACTGGGTAGAATTGAGTGTGCACTGAAAACTCGTTGAGTTCAGGCGGCACTGCTCGAATGTATTGAAAGTGCGAGTTTCTTGCACTTTCCCAGCTAAACACGTCGCTCTCAGTGCAGTTTGTGATGTATATTTTGATAAAAATTATTTGAATTAAAATTAATTATGGAAAGATTTATTATTAATTTTAAAGTCAATGACATACTGCACACTTGATCCGGTCGAAGTAGGATTGTACGATATATATAATAATATAATATATGAAGATATATAGAGTTTCTATATATATTATATATGTATAATATTTATAATATATTATTATATATTAGATATTATTATATATTATTATATATAATACATATAATAATATATTATATATAATTATTTGTAATATGTACACACACACACACACACACACAGAGAGAGAGAGAGAGAGAGAGAGAGAGAGAGAGAGAGAGAGAGAGAGAGACATATAGGCTACAGTCAATGTAACATTACAAATGCTTCAAAGCATTTGATCGTACTTATAGTATTTCACATAATACAATACAATAATATAATACCTGCGCAGCAATAATTTAATAAATAATAATTAATCATGACTTACGTTATTATCCGTAAAATTATGTTATAAATAATAAAATTCTTTCTTTTAGGAACTTTTTGTGGTTTTTTTTTTTTATAAAAAATTCATCTTCATCATTGCTAGATGATGATGAAGATAATAAATCTAGCAATTGCTAAAGGAGTATTCGAAATATCGTTAAAATCGCGCGCTGCCATCTTGCACTCAACCGTCTCTCGAAGCTCGTGCCGAATTCTTGCACTAAAATGCAAAAAGAGAAACTTCCCAATGAAACAACACGCACCGTTTTCGTGCGCACTAAAATGCAGTGAAACACGTTATCCGCAGCGAGTGTGCACTCAGTGCGCACCAGTCATAGACCTTATAAAATGGACTGGCAATTGCTATAGTTTCTGCATAAGAAACAGTGTCCGCGAGAGGTTAGACAGAGAGATATACTTTTTGATACTTCTTTCTTTTAAGATGTCCGGAAATATGTATGGCGCATGAGTTCGAAGCATATGGCGAATAATATAATAATATGATCGAAAACAATAAATGTTGACCAATTATAATCGAATATGAAAAAAATACTCGACTATGATTAGTCAATTTCTTACGGCTTAAAGATTAAATACTTATTGTGAACCGACACTAACGCAACAGAAAGTACGTCAAAATCAATGACGTCATAGAATTCAAGGCTGTACTTTCGTAGTGCACTGCTCTCTATATCGGAACGCTATTCGTAATACTGATAGTACTCGGAGTGAATAAAGGAACGCACCCATAGTCAAAGGAGATTTCATTCGCTTTTGCAAGATTCTCTTTTTTTTCGGACCCTCCGATCCGCCGGGACGCCATCTAGGTCCTTGCGCGTTCGGCGATCCTCTTAGTAACTTCATTATTATTAGCCGTCTGCTGCGCTGAGTTTGACATATGAGACAAACAGCAAGATGCCGATGTGCAGGCTCGCACCAATAACCCTTTGCAAATTATTCTTGTCTGTTACGATTTTAGTGGAGCCGAAGCGTCGAACACGGTGTCATCGACCACGTTGATCAGGAGTTCCTCGCGAGTTGTCTTGACGTCGCGCGACATTTACATATATCTCGCAGTGTTAAAAAACTGGTGCGACCGACATCAGGGGTCATGGCCTCGGACGATCGGAGTTAAATTGTTACTCGAAATATTATCAATATCGATTGGCGGAAATCCCCCGTCAATGATTGCTAGAGATTTCTCGTCTGATCTGCTCATATCTGATGTGTACGTGTGCACATATACAGTGAGGAGCAAAATTGAACTAATGTACGTGTTTTTGTAGAAAATAATAATTTATTTACATATTATAATAAGGAACAAAAGGAACTTGTTACATATATTAATTAACACTTATTTTACTATAACAAATGTGTAACAATTTCATGACGTTCTCTTTAATTTAGCAATTACATAATTTTTGTTATGAATCAATTATGCACCACTCCAAAAAATAACAGAAAATAAGAGTTTTATTAATGTTTAATATTTTTTGTCCATAAGCCTTTGGCATTTAAAATGGCTGCAATTCGTCTGGACATACTCTCCATTAAATTTATACAAATTTCTAAAGAAATTGCATACCACTGCTCTTCAATTTTTTCCCATAATTCGTCGAGATTTCTTGGAGGGGAATCATATTCATCTCGCAATTGTTTTTTTGAGATTTTCTCATGTATAGGATTCAGGTCTGAATTTTAACTGGCTAGTCCAGAACCTGAAATAATTGCAGTTTCAACCATTTTTACACGCTTTTTGCCATGTGCTTCGGATCTCTATCATGCTGAAACACGATATTTCTTTCATCAATTGGCATATTTTCAAATTGGCATATTTTCAAATTGGCATATTTTTTATAGTTTTGCATAATTCTACATCTAAAAATTTCTTTTACATACATTCATTTGATTCATTCTGCCCTTAATGCGAGTCAATAATCCAACATCATTCACTGTAAAATGTCTCCAGAGCATAATAGATCACTTCCAAGTTTTAATTTCATTCATGTTTCATTTTTGCAAGAGTCCTTCCGTATCCAGGCCCATTGTCGTCCATTAGACAAAAATCTATTAATTTTTAACTCATTTGACCATACGATCTCGTTTCTAGTCACTGACCAATACATATATTTTTTCGCAAAAATTTATTATTATTTACAAACGAGCTTTAATATTTCTCATTGATTTATCTTTTTTCTCGATTGCTTTAAAATTCATTTCTTTCAGAGCTCGTCATACGGCCTAGCAACTGCAACGTACTCCTTTCTCATTTTGTAATGATTTCCCCGTTATTACGGCTGATTTTGTTACTCCTGAAAATACCAATCGGACGAGACTTCTCTTATCTTGTACTGTATCTTTGGACGTCATGCAGAAGGTCTAGGAATATCGTCACAATATTTTTTTTCTGATTCTTTGTACACTAGATTGAGATACTGAATACTTTTTACATACTTCGCGGATTAACATTCCTTTCTTTAGCAAAAAAATTATTGCATCTCGAACGTTTCTCGTTATACGTTTCATTACGGCGAAATACTCAATTTAGATATGTTACCTTCAATGATTGATTGAAAACTGCTACTAATACATTTCTATATGACCTATATGTGTTGAATGTAAACCATCTTGGCCTTCATGCAGAATTGAATGTAAAAAATACACGAACATTTAGTACAAAATTGAGCCAGAAATATAAATGAATAACTGGCAAAATAAAAAAAATAGAACAAAATTGTTATCTGCTAATTGCAGTAAAACAATTATAAATTAATATATGCAATACGTTCTTTTCATTCTCTATTACAAAGCATAAATAATTTATTATTATTTACAAAGATATTTGCAAAAATACTTGGTTCAATTTTGCTTCTCACTGTATGTATATATGTATACTGATATTATTTTATTTTATTATTAATACATCTTTCGGGAATGATTGCATCATTATTATTTTTTTCCACAGTTACTGCATTGTTGTCAAATGAGCAATATCATCTATGATTGTCTTCGAGCAACATGTAAGATGTAATTTGACAAAGTTTCTTGAATAGGAGAGATAAACAGACTAATTGCTGTAATCATGCATTAAATCGTACAAATTGTTTGTCAAAAATTAAATTGTGTTTATTGTATGCAATTGACTTACTTAAAGATCAGATAAGGATTATATCCTAAAAATGTCGGGTGGAGAAAGGAAAAAAAGGGGTTGCGATAGAGGACATGGATGGGAGGAGGCTGGCGCTGAATTCTATCAAGAAAGTTATCCAGCGGCTATAGAAGCGGATCTGCAACAGGCATTGCAGAGGGATCCCTCGCATATAGCAACTTTACTTCCTAGCAAAAAATCCCGCGTTGGTAAGTTTCATTTTGAGAAACAAATTGCAAATAAATTTCTTTATATCTTACATTTGCATTTGATGTAGCCACAGTGAAACGAATCCGAAATGACACGAAAACTACATTGAGAAGGCGTACAAGTACTAGATCTCGTGGTACCACGACTTCAAGACGTATGTCAACCAACATACATGACGCGGCTGTATCGATGTTGCCGGATCTGTCGGAAAATTTATCCAATGAGGAGCGCACATGGGAAGAAATAATGCAAATCAAGGCCATGCCCGTATGCATGTCTCAGAAGATCCAATTGAAGAACCAGTTACAGGTACTTTAAAAAGCTCGTATTTTAATAATACATTAAATGTGACTTGGCAGTAATAGTAAACTCATGTATTTCAGAGTGCCACGAAGCTACGGCTTCAAGGCTTTGAGCAGCTAAAATGGCAGCGCAGGAAAGCTTGGCAGCAATTTCGCATTAGAATGAAAGAAGCTTATTCCAAAATGGAATTATGGAACGACAGTCTCAAAAAAATAGGTGGAAATTTCGGAATGGGCATAGTGGCATATTTTTTATTCATTAAGTGGTTGATGTATCTGAATCTGATCTTATTCGCAATTATATTCTTGCTGATAGTACTACCGACGATAGTGCTGGAGGTGCCCCAGAACGAAACATGTTCACCTAATGATGCCGCCAGCGTAGCCTGTTGTTCCGAATTGTATCGGAATATGACTGAGGAAAATAACAGTCTAGTAAAGATCATGCAAGACGGTGGGATATTAGAGCACACTCTACTATTCTACGGTTCATACACGCACAAAATTTACGAGAGTATAGGTACCAATTTTTACTATAATTCACCACTGGCCTACATCTGCGCCATTATTAGCGTCTTCATCGTTAGTTTGATAGCGATCGTACGATCAGCTGCAAAAGGTTTCAGAGAAAGAGTCATAGAAGGTGAGGGCCAGTTTTATCGATATTGCAATCTAGTATTTGGCGGATGGGATTACTGCATTAACAATGAGAGATCCGCCGGCATAAAACACAAAGCGCTATATAACGAAATGAAAGCATTTCTCGAGTCAGAAAAAATGGAGGAGGAACGACGAAATCGCACAAGAGAAGAGAAGACAAAGCTGCTTTTCATACGTCTGTTCGTTAATCTATTAGTTTTCACGGTATTGTGTGGCTACGGTATATTTGTTTATTATATAATCGATTTTTCATTCAGTCAGCTGTCGGCACACTCGGCAAAAAGTTACGAAATCACTTATCTATTCTTCGAATTTCTTCCATACCTATGTATCGTCGAACTTAACATAGCCGTTCCATTTCTCTTTCGCTATCTGGTCGCCCTAGAACATTACAATCCATCGTATGTCGTCCGAGTGACGTTATATAGAACTATGTTTCTCAGACTCGCTTCCCTCCTTGTTCTGTTAACATCTCTATATAGACTCGTAGCAGATAAGATCCCGGACAATGAGTGCACCAACAAAAAAAATAAACAACCGCTATGTTGGGAAACATTCGTAGGACAACAATTCTTCAAACTTTATACCACCGATATTTTCATCCAATTCTTTATGACGTTCTTCGTCAACTTTCCGCGATCAGTAATCGCACGTCACACCGAGAACAAACTTTTACGCTTCGTCGGCGAGCAAGAGTTCGACTTACCCAAACATGTGCTAGATATTTTCTATTCACAAATGGTTTGCTGGCTTGGTTGCTTCTTTGCCCCATTATTACCCATGGTCGCCGTCATTGGAACGTTCTTACTGTTTTACATTAAAAAATTCACTTGTCTAGTGAATAGTACACCATCAAGTAAGATTTATCGTGCGAGTAGGTCGAATTGCCTATTCATGTTTGTTTTATTGATTTCCTTTATCCTGGCAATGATACCGCTTGGTTATTCCATCGCGGAGATCATGCCGTCGAAATCATGTGGATCGTTTCGAGGATTGGAATCCGTATGGACATTATTGATTACGACATTCTCACAATTTCCCAACTGGTTGCAATCGGCTCTGTCCTTTCTTGGTACGGCTGCTTTTGGCATACCGGCATTTGTCATCCTTTCTCTGCTTCTCTACTATTATTATGTAATGTGGTTAGCGAACAAGCACATGGTGACAGTATTAAAAAACCAATTGGTACTGGAAGGTCATGATAAACAATTTTTATTGAACAGATTGAGCGCCTTTATTAAGCAACAACAGGATCAGAACAAGTTTCATCAAGAGCAAGCTAATGAGTTAGGCACGTTTCAACATGTATAAATAGGATAAAATTTGATTTGACATTTTTTACGGATGTACAAAATTTATTAGAAATAGTTTTACCATACAACTACGGTCTGATAAATATCGGTCCAAGTGAATTATTTGCTTGAGATTTTATAGGTTCTACTTGTAAAACATAAGACTGTCAATTTTGTCTTCTTTACATTATATACGAGTGGCATTTATATAATAGTTTTTTGATATTTTACTGAATTGGAAAACTTTATAAATTACAAGGAAATACGCGGACAATATTAAAGCGTATCTTATTTATATACTGCCCATTGCAGTGTCTTGTGCACTTTATACAAATTGATGTTTTTTGAGACTTCAATATATTACAGTCATCATCACTGCCATATACATTAGTTTTTGTGATTAGTTTTTCGAGAACTTCATTCAAACGGGACATATCTTACATTCTAGAAAATCTAATCTCATATATGAAAACACATCTAAGATCAGGGTACAAAAAAAGAAAGAAGAAAAATGATGTTGCGCAAGTATGATGCAAAGTAGTAAGGAAAGTCGTAAATGATTTAAGCATTCTCATTATAATTCCATATAATTTCATGGATATCTATAAAATCATAGAGTCACCCATGGAACATTAAACTTGAAGAAAATTTAATTTAGAATCTTCGGGAATAATATGATTTATATATATATATATATATATATATATATATATATATATAATTTTATATATATTTATATATATATACATATTACATACCACACACACACACACACACACACACACACACACACATACACACACACACACACACACACACACACACAATGTCCAGTTTATAAAAATTAAATTAAAAAAAGCAAGCAAATTTTAAGTCTGCTTGTATCTGCCATTTCGGGGAGAATCTTCTTTGTTCACCTAAGACTCCATTTCGCTAGCATCAGCCTAAGAGAACAGGCAGACCACTTATCCAATTTATATGTAAGAAGTAATTAAATATGTTTAGCTTAATATACGAACAACAGCGACAAAACTAATACCTCTGTAAGATGATTTACTTTCTCAATTTTATGAGTATTTAGAGAGCTTTTGCATGAATGAAACAAAGTGATATGCTGCGAACCTATTTTCTAGAATAGTTCCTTAGAAATCTATAATCTTATTGTAAATAGGTCCTTTAGAACCTATGAAAAGTTATTTTATTAGTAATTATATATATATATATATATATATATATATATATATATATATATATATATATATACATATAATGAGAACATCGGAGAGAATCACGAACAGAAATATTTTGTTATATTTCGTTATTGCGGCTTTAATAATTTAGAATGTAGGAAATGAACGAACATGAAAACATGAGAATTTTTGTAATTTCATATATATATCATTCAGAGTTCTGTCTCAATTCTAGAAATATCATATACCTCAGTATTGTTACAATGCCAAAGATAATTCAGATTGAGATTAATAACTTATTCATTTATCTATAAAGTAATTAAAAGACTATTAAGACATAATATAAACAATAATGTAAACGAATGTACTTTATTTAAGACACATACTATCATTAATTCTATGTATGTTTTTCATTTTAGTGTATTTAGAAGACAATTCTGTAGGCGTCGTGCACACACATTCAATACACGCTATCGCAAATCGATCACATTCTTTGGCCTAAATAATTCAATGCATACCACGTACTGGAAAATATATTTTGTAAATCTGACAATTGTATAATTAAGATAGCATGTATGGATGTCCAAATGCATCCTTTCTTAATTTATTATAGGTCATAAGCTATCGACAGCACTATATAAATGCATATTTAATATAAAACTAAATATAAACTCATATAAAACATGTAACCTTAAAACATAAAACAGATTTATGCCTCTAAGAATCTGCAAAAATGTATTCATAATCATACTATTATATTAAAAAAAAGAATAAGTCCACACAGATGTCTAAATAGAAAACTGTTTCTTTAATGTCTGCTAATTAGGCTAATTATCAATTCCACCACTATTTCTCTTCACACTTAGCTATAGGTTCTCAATTATCTTAGATTACATGCATTATTTGTAATATAAACATTCAATTATGATGCTGTAAAAATAAATCTGTTATACAAAATATATTTTTATTATCTTTCTCTTTTTTCTATCAAAATATGATGATATGAATATGATATGATAATATATTATCATGAATGATATGAAAATATATTATCTGATAAGAACATATATTTCTTATATCTTCCTTTTAAAATAAGTGTTATCTTCTGATATCATACTTATGTTTCTGGTGAATGTAACTAAAAGTTATTAAAGATTTATTAGAATAGTTATTATTAATGATAACTGATGCATTACATAATTTATGAAAAGATTAAATAAGAGTTACCACTTTAGCTATATCAATCCAATCAAATGCAGCTGCAAGAGCATCATTCTTGGATGGTATTCTATCATAATTCCAATATGTAAATTGTGAAAAGATTCCAGTGCAATACAAATTTCTCTCTTTATTTTTTTCAATATCTGCTTTTTTATTCTGCATAAACATCATGCCTTTATATTCAGCAGGTACAGTTATTTTTTTTCCTTGGAGTGGATAGCCACGGAAGGAACAATCATAATCTTTAAACAATCAAATAATATATTGATATTATAAATATTAAATTTTCCCTTTAATGACTTTATATTTGATTCATTTGAATCATTTACTTAACAAACTAAAAAAGATCCGATTTAATTCTTATAAATTAATTTTATAAAATTGTATTTTTAATGTTATCTATATAAACTATATGCAATATGAACGAGTTTCCTCTGTTCGCAGTCACTCACGTTTTTCATCGATTTTACGAATATAGGGCTTGAAAAAAGAAGAAACATTCGCAGCTTCGTCTCCGTAAATTTTACATGGCATTAAGTGCAATACAGATTCTTCTCGATCAACTAAATCTTTATCATTAATGTATAATCGTGTAACCATGTTAATTTGATATAGCACAAAGTAATATTTGTGTGTAATTTCGAAATTAATTTTAATGAATTTTTATGTCTGATAAACCTCTATTTATACGAACTAACCAATAACATGCCGTATTGTGACTTGATGCCAAGCGCCATCATTAAGAGACAGACATTTTTAAAAAAAGCTTGTTTTTTTTTAACTTCTTGCACCATTTATCTTTTCTCTTTTTTTTCTTAAGCGTGAAAAGGGTTACACAACATTTTCCCGAAAAATGAAAGGGATAATGTTGGTCCCAATAAAATCCTCTAAACAATATAATTTTAGTTTCTATGAATTAGCAGCTGTTCAAGTAGTAATCTGTTAATTTACACTAGAGACCCTTTAAGGCCATTGCACGTGAAAATATTTTAGTAGTAATCGTAAGGTTGTAAACGAATTGATCAACTACAATCGATTATTTTTAGACTGTAAGGAGAATAATTGATTCTGATTGATCAATTTCCTTATGATCCTTATGATCTACGATTATGATTAAAATTTTTTCACGTGCAATGACCTTAAAAGTCTGGCCATCAGAAACTCGATTTTGAAGTGATTTTGATTGGTCCATCATTTTTTCTCTAATTTAAGAGAGGGTAGCGCAAGCGTATGAAATGATACATACATAACCTCAGAAAAATTTACGAAACATATATCGACTCGAATATTATTCAGGTAGATTCTATTTTTTAGGTAGATTGTGACACAATTCTTTTTCTTTAATAAAATCTTAATAAAATTATTTTTAGATTTGTAACGTATGTCTTTATAGAAATCGAATGCTGAAAGGTAGTGATAGATTACTTAACTTGAATACTAAAAGCAATATTATTTTGTGCTTTTAATATTCAAAATAACTAATTCTAGTATTATATTGGCTAGTAATTTTTGTAACAGGATGTAATATGTAACCAATGATAAGTGCAAAATGATATTTTCACTATTCAATAAACAAGGAAGAAATTAAATAAACAAAGTTTAACAGTTTATTTTAATTTATTTTATTGCATTATGCAAAGTTTAACAGTTTATTTTAATTTATTTTATTGCATTATGCATTGTCATTGATTATTGTCATAATATTTATGTTTAATAATTCTTTTTTCATTTCTTTTTTCATCCTTAATCTATAAACTGCAAATCTGTTTGCTATTTTTGTATTTAAATTATGACATTGCAAGATGTGACTATTACTTAAAATATTATAAGAAACTTATTAACTAAAAACTTCTTATTATTGCGAGTAGATTTTTGGATATTTTTTGAATATATTGAAAGATATTTATTAGATTCGGAAAAATAAACGGAGACCGACTGAATTTGAACTCGGGATCCCTCGTTTACTAATCTGACTTCTCACTTAGTCTGCACGACCATGACAGCTCCTCTCTGTTAGCTGTTTATATTCCGAATCTCTTTCATGACCGCTTAGGGTCGTCTAATTCTTACAATATATTCCAGTTTTTTAAATATTTTGAATGTTTGATTATTAACAAAAAATAAAGTGTTATCTTTAATCTTAAAAATAAAGTGTTATCTATAACTTCTTAATCGTACTAATTTTGCATGTCGTGAAAAATTTCAATTTGTAGAACCTAAACTATTAATACATTGCTCACAAAATTATTTTTTTTTTAATACTTGTTACTATGTAACCAGCAATACTATATAAAACTCTATTTTCTATATAATTCTATATAATTTAATTCTTCTACTTTTTAAGATACATATGACATATCAACATTTGACTGAATAAGAAATGCCGAGAATAGTTTACAATCCTGAGAATGATTACGATGCTTTGAAGATTTATGTTCGGCAATTATATCCAAAAAACCTTAGAATATATAATTTCTCCTTGCTTTTTTCTTTTAATAATAAAAATAAAAGAAAAAAACGTCGAAAACAAACTCAACGATTGTTAGATGCTATGATCGATGTCATGTGACATAATGTCATTAGAGACAACTGGCGGACCAATCAAAACATTTTAAAATCGAAATATTGAAAAGATATGTGATGGCCAAACTCTTACTAAAGCTGTGTTCCGATATTCACTGCCCGTACTGCATACTGAAACTCTATAATATACGTGACTTGAACTATATTTTACTGACAGTGAATATCGAAACTCAGTCTAAAGAGTCTCTAGTTTATACATCTTATCATCCTTTTTGACATATGCGTGGGCAAATATAAATGCGTCAAAATATAATTGCGGATGCGACAACTGCAAACGCTCTTGTGTTGTATTACGTACATATTCATCAATATTATCAATCTTATCAGATCTTATTATAGAAATCATCGTAGTCAATTCTGTAGCTTTAGCCAAATTAGAAATTGAACTGCACATGCGCGAGCTAAGTAGGTAACCAATCATAGATCTGCTCTTCGGTGCTGCACTAAAATGTTCTATCTCGCTTTCACCAAACTTTAAATATATATTTATTTCGTTTTAAATACATCGAACGTATTTATGTTGTTTTCTCTCTTTTTCTAACTTATTATTTATATACTAGCATCATATTTAAGAAATAAATTAAATAAAAATAATATAAATATGATATAAATACGTAACTAATAATAAAAAATACATATAGACAATATAAAATATAAATATCAAATTTAAAATATAAAAGTAAGACAATAATTTAAAAAATATACGTAAAAATATATAAATATTAATTAATAAAAAAAACTATATTATATTATTAATTTTGGTATAAATTTTGGTTTAAAAAAATTGCATAAAATATGAAAAAAATATTTAACATAAGAAAATAGTATATAAAAAATAAACGTATGTATTTAAATAATATTATTACTTTAAAATAAAAGGATAAATGTAAATATTTCTTAAATTTATAAGATTTAAAAAATACAATTATATTTATAAAATTTAGAAATAATACTACTTAGAAATAAAATTTAACAAATAGAAATAATAAATAGAAATTTAATAAATAGAAATGTAGGTATACAATATTAAAAAATATTTTTGTATGGAGAAAGAATTTATTTTATTTTAAATTTATTTTAAAAGTATTATAAATATACTTCTACATATATGCAATTATAATTATGTTAAATGTTCATTTATTTTTAGAATAATGAAAATAAACAAATAATGATTTTCAAAGGAAATAACGTTTTTTTAAATTTTCAATATTCTAAATTTATAATAAAAAATCTGTATAAATACATAATATAAAGATGATTAATTAATTATAATTAACTGAATGACTCACAAACTTTTCAATTGCACTTCAAAACTCTTCATACCAAATACAAACAATTTAAAATACTAATTCTTTAAACCGACATACTTCTCGGGTCAAGTACATACGAATTTTTATATCATGCCTAATACGATGTAGAACCAGATTTGAGTCGATGAAAACGCGACAAATTGCGTTCATTTCAATCCCGCTTCGATCCACAAATCTTTACTTCTGATGGAAACAGCATATTAAATTTGATCCATATCAAAATAGAATCAAATTGAAGACTTCGGAAACTAGACCATTGATATTTTAATATATAGTACTTGAGTTTATATTTTAATATATAGTACTTGAAGTATGCAAGTTAAAATTATCGACATTCACTGTTTAGAAAACAGTATTTATTAAATATTAAATTTATAGAAAATTTGTAGATTAAAAAGTTGCTAATGCATAATAATTAATAATATTACATATTATGTTTTTATATTTATACTTACTGTTTAATGTCTTACAAATGCTTGAAATTTTTTTGAAGTTATTCTTTTTTATTACAAAGATTTTATATTATATTAAAATTTGATTTATGTTGTGGCGATTATTTCGTCACGACTCTCACGACCACATTTTTTCATGCGGCAGTATTTGAATTTCGCCGAATTATCTCAGAGAATCGCACTAAATACACGTAAATACGAAGACGTTGCATGTATTCATATCCGATATCAGCTCAACAGAATAGATTTATTTTCTATATTCTTTTGTAATAATTTTTTTTTGTATTGTTCGGAACTAGACATATATATTCCATGATTATTGTTTTCAAGTCTTTGTAATATCTGCGGGTTAAAAAACATAATTCGAAACGTTTAACAATCAAAACAATAGACAAGAGACAAACAATAATAGCAAACAGGTTCTCCTTCGAAACTGTATTTGTTTGTAAGAATTAAGATATTTGTTATTTAAGAATAATCTCGAAGGAGAAAAGTATATAGGGAAGAGAGCTGATACGGAATAAGAGAACGGCGGAAGATTCGACCGACAGACACTAACGTGTACAGACGTGTTCTTAAATCACGGATAAAAGACATTTTAATAAATCGAACTTTTTCATGATATTCTTTCCGTCTCCGTTTGGCATTCTATACCATATATTACCCAAAATGTGTATGAAAGAAATAATCAGAGGAAGAAAAAGTAGAAATGGCAAACAATAAAGAAATAGTGATTATAAAAAAAGACAGCGCAGGAAATATTCTCGTAAATGAAAATGGATATGTTACATATGTATCTTTGAAGATATTAAGATTAATATTTACAGTCATACTAAGTGATATTTAAACAGTAACTGTATGAAAATAAGAATTTTTCTTGAGACTTAAAAGACTTTAATATTTACATTTCAATATATAACATAAAATAACATAAAAGTCATACTTTATTAAATAAGTAATTAATAAATAATTAATAAGTAACTTTTAATAAATAATTTGTCTTCATCAGAAGACGAATCTAATATTTCCATACAGATAATATGAGACGCCATTTCTTTCTTGCACTAAATCGTTTTCTATTCCTTAGCTGCACGCTTATATACTCGTCAATTTGGCTTGCACTAGTTCAGTTCAGTTCAGTTCTAGTGCAGCCCTAGTGCGGAGATAAAAAACAAATTCCATTTAGCTAAAAAGCTCAGTTAAGCTGTTTTCATGCAGCGAGGCAAAGCTAGCTTTTATCCCCTGTCCATTGATTTTCGATGAACAGCGAACTGGGGGTCAATTATATAACTTTACGTGAAATTTTTTACTTTTCATTTTTCACACCTTGACATTTCACGTGAAACTTTTCACGTACAGCGATTATGTATGTAGCTTGGATGCATGAAAAGTGAAATCATGAAACATAGTTTCATAGGTTTTATAGCTAATGAAAATTATTTTATTGGTACAGTATTATATACATTTTTTAATAACCAATTGTATATGTATTACATATACTTATAATCCTAATGCAGCCCTAATCTTCTCTAATTCCGAAGCATATTTATTAATTCCCTAGATTTCTGCCTTTCCGCCACTAAGGTACATGGCGAAAAAGTTCACGTGAAAAATTTCACATTTTCACGTTTGAGAGAGTCACATGATCCCGCAAAATCGTACATGATCGTAAGTTCATGTGAAACTTTTCACTTTTCATGTTTCCGCCCTAGGGGAAAAGTTACATGATCGATCCCCTGATGAATATAGCGAAGAGATGTTGAAAAATTCGATATTATCCAACTTACTAACGAAGTAACGCTAGAAAAATGTTGCCGGAAATGAAAGAGAAATTATAAAAGATATACAGATATTTATAGAATTTTAAAATTATGGAAGGGACATCTTTGGCAGCGCCAGAAATATATACGAAATAAATAAATAATAAATAAATGTATAAATGAAAAAAAATAAAAATAATAACAAATGTAAAAATAAATGTAATAAATGTAATAAATAATAATAAATGTATCATCATAGCTAGTGCAGCGATTATGCGTCGTCTCCTAATCTCTATTGCAACTATGATTGCCACTATCTATATTGCTCCATTAGGAATGCCGTCACATGCGGTGTAACTTGCTTAACTTAAATATATTAATAAAAATATATATATATATATTAATTAATTTATGTTTTTCAATGCATGGCAACAATATCTAACAACTGATTAAACATTTCTATGGACATTCTACAATAATTGTAGAACATTTCGTAATCTTCAAATTCCATTTATTTGATCAGATTGTCACTGTCACCCTGTAATAATCTTCGTCTTTCTGCGAATATCAGATGCACCCACATTCTATGACGAACTTTTTCCTATTGGTATATCATCAGTTTCTATATTCCAAACAATTTTAAAATATTATATCGTCTGTTTTCTGTTGTTGAGATTGTTTCATCTTTTTCCACTTTTGCCATTGCTTTCATATTATTAATAACAATAAATCAAGTCCATAATGACTTCTGAATACATTCTCACAGATTAAGTTTACAGTTACTACTTGACTTGTTCGTACACATACATAAAGTTCATACATAAAGTCTCGGTTCATGAAGCGTACTTTTCCAGATATGCAGATTACAAAAACCAATCACAAATTAGTTTAGCATTTCTTAGAGAGTACAACAGAAATCCTAATCAGCAATTGGTTGTATTAATTACGCATTTCTCGAAATTCCGCGAAATACGCTCTATGTGAAAGAAGGCTCTCAAAATGGCGTAACGTGTTTTAGTAAAATACTAGAATACGCAGATTATGCTTACACAAGTTACGCCACATGTGACTACCTGACGACACCTTTATTCGATGTACACTGCTGTAGGCCTAACTTCTCTAACTTCTTAACGACAGTTTCACTAGCTAGTGATGTACGCAGCTTTTTTCCCATATATTATACCTATGCAACGACAACGTAACGATACTACACTGTCGTTAAGAAGTTAGAAAATAGGCCTACTGTATGCCTAGTTTTTAACTTCGTAACGACAATGTCGTTATCGTTACGTAGCGACAATCGTCGCTTGCGCTGGCGGTACTATAATGACAAAGCTATTCTGTAATACAAGTTAACGAAACGATATCGACGCAAAATGTGATTTCGATGTCGTTATCGTAACGAGTATATTTGATTCCATATAACTTTTTCGTTGTAATATCCAAATAATAAAATCTCTTTTCTAACATCCTTTTCCGATGAGTTTAGGAATGTGAAAATAAATTAATAATAATCGATGATAAAGTTATAAACTTACAGTAAAGTGATAAAGTGAGAAATAGTAGAAGAGAAAAATAAATCCTGTGCAATGTCAAAATAAGTATATATAAATAATTTAAGTAATATATGAAAAAATAGTAATAAATTACATATGAAATTAATATTAATTATTAGCAGTTCAATTGGCCAATGATTAATTATTTATTTTGAGTTAAAACAGTTAGTTTGTTAGTGTTATATACAACAGATTACACAGAAAATTAATACATAATTTTTTAAAATTATTAAATATAATAATAAATTATTAATAATAATTACTATTAATTATTATTAATAATAATTAATAATAATAATTAATAATTATATTTAATGTAATTTAATGCTATTAAATATAATTATTTAAATTATTTGTTTAAATTTTTTTTTTTTTACATTAAAAAAATTTTTTTTAAAGTAATATATTCCATGCCAAATATCCTTCATCCATTTTATCTTAAACCTATGAGAAAATCTTAAACTTTTTATCTAAAATTTTTTATGAAAAACATCTGATTTACATTGCATATAATTCATAAGTAAAATATAACTTATATCTATTTATTTATTTATTTTAATATCCTTAGATGTTATTAATATTGATAATAGATTGCTTTTAATTAAAATATTTTATTGTAATATTACTTTTTGCGTGCTCTTCTTAATACCCTAACGCGACATATTGCGAATCATCCCATTTTCGTACTGTTTGTACTGTGATTATCTGTAACGTACTGAGATGCACGCTAGAAACATCACTGACAATATCATTCGGTTTTCTTTCGCGCGCGTATATTCTCAAGTTACACTCAGAGGTACGGAAATGATACGTACGCCTTTCTATCGCGTGCGTATATTCTATAGATGTAACATTTGTCACGAAATATTATCGTCATAAATATATCATCATTTAATCGTTATTTTTAAGCCATTTTTAATAAATAAATAATAAAATAACATTATTAATTACTATCTTTTTTAATTAATTAATTAACTATATATACTAATTAACTATAATATATAAATAAAAAAAAATATTTTGCATATTTAATACAATTATTAACAAATTCATAAACAAAATATATATAACAATTTATAAACAATTTTCATTAAAAAAATGATTCTCATTAAACATAATATATTCGCGGCTTTATATATGTAATTACATTATCTACAAGAATTATATATGCAATCGAGATTTTAAAATTGATACTGTTTATACGACAATAGTAACATTCATTAACCAGATCTGTCATATTTTATGCTAAAATTCTGTATTCACTTATATCATCATTTCAAAAAGATTAAGAGAAGAACTCGTTTAATTAGAAGAACAAATAAAAATGACAATAAAAGCATTGGGAGTCAAGCGCAATAATTATCCGTTAAATCCTATCTATATTTAAGGTTCTTCTTACCTCCAGACGTTTCGATCCATTTTCGAATCATCTTCAGTAGATACATATATACATGATAAGAATGGTTTGAGACCGTATTAGTCCATGACTTCTCCGATTCGCATCGATAAACACAATAGTGCAATATCTCGAGGGCCTCTGTCCAAAGTTCCACAGCTAATGTAGAAGACACTGTATAATCAATATCATTTGAATCGTTTATGATATATTCACGAAATAAGTTTACGTTTTTTAATGTATTTAAAAATGAAAAGAACAAGGAACTGTTGGAAACTCATCTCGATATCGCCGATTATGATAATAATTTGTACACAGAAGGAAATAAATACTGAATATTGCAATAACATGGTCACAATTAAAAGAAATAAAAAAATTTTTTAACAGAGATATAAGATAATAGTCGGTTAATATAAAAAAGAAAAGAAGTAAACACGTCTTAAATGTTTCGAGTCAATTATTAAAATGTAAAAAGATAAATAACGAGGATAGAAAGTAAAAAATTGTTATGGAGTGAATAGGGTCACACGCTTACATATTGTTTATGACAGGTGTACATATGTCTAAGAGATTCCGTGTCTGTTTGCAAATTGATACCGTTTTTTTTGTAGTATGATATGTAACATTTCTAGAATTAATCGTTTGTTGCAATTTTTCTCTACATCCAGAACTTTCACGTTAGCCCAATCGAAATCGTGTCCTGTGTGTACTCTGTGGTACACACAATGACTGAATGTGTAAAGGTATTCTACCTTATGTGACTCCGATGTTCATTGATTCTCGTTTTCAATTGTCTACTGGTCTGATCCACGTAAGATGCATCGCAATCCGTGCACTGTAGCTTGTAAATAATTTTTTTTTTCCAAAAGTAGAAGAGGATCTTTCTATACCTTAATAAAATTGTTTAATTTATCGATACTATAAATGGCTAATTTGGTTTCTATATTTGGTATCTTTTAACATATTTTTAAATTTTTCAGTGACATCTTTCACATAAGATAGAGTAAACCATAGGGTTTTATTATTAACAATGTATGTTGTATCGTCATATTGTGTTTTTTCTTACAATTATAAATTAAAGATTTGATTCTACTGTTAATTATTTTAAAAATAAAATCCAATGAATAATCATTTTGTAAAAGCGTTTTAATCACGAAGTTAAAATTCTTCCCGTGAAATTGTGGATATGAGAGATAAAAAAATCCTGTCTACCATATTCATGACTATACTTTTTTTCTGTTTGATGGGATGCTGAGACAAAATTCAAGTATCTGCCCGAGAATGTTGGTTTGTGGTACGAATCGAATATAATAGTATTATTTTCAATGAAAAGAGACATATCTAAGAAGTCAATCTGAATATTTCCGAAATAAATTGATGGTAGATAATCTGCTTTGCGATCTCGGATGTATCATCATTTCAATAGCAGGTTTCATCCCAACACAGAAGTGAAGCAGCATCGAGCCAGAATCCCAAGTTGGATGGGGTGGTCGTTTTAGAGACATGCGATGTAAGATAAAAGATGTTTCATCACTTTATTTCTCTTATTTTTTTTTCATTTATTTTCCATAAGAAGTGTCACGTATATTATAGATTTTCAGTGCTAGCAATCAATATCGGAACGCAATCATAATCTACTGAAAACTTCCCGTTTTCATCTTTTCCTAATACTGTCATCATTCGCTGCGAATATTCGCGGCGAAATTCTATAGAAGGTGTTACTCCGAACATAGGCACGTACTTAGAACGTATTTAGTCAATCACAGTACGTATGAGAATATTCTGAGATGAATATATGCATTGCGATCTTCTCAGAACATACTCAGAATGTACGAGTGCTATTAAAATATATTTAATATGTTTAAAATAAATTTATGATGTTCATATATTTAAATTATAAAATTATACTATACTTGCACATTTCCATACTACTATTCGGAGCCGTTTCGGAACTTGCTATTGATTGATATGTCTAGTTATGTTGTCGTTATGACTTATCCGATATCCCTCAATATCTTAACGATAAGATTTCGGTACTTTATCGATACTTTTAACGACATTTAGCGTTACGTTAAATTACAGAATATCATTTTTCGTTATATCTGTCGTATATGTGTCGTTAAATCTGCGTAACGACATCCCTAGCTAATGAAACTATTGTTAAGAAGTAAGAGAATAGACCTATTGACTATTATAATTTATTTGGATATCGGAGCATAGCCAAAGTCTTTACGCTCTTTTGCATTGAGGTAGAGGGGATAAAACGCTTTTTTTCGCTTCATGAAAAGAAAGGAGACGATAAACGATAGCTTTTGAACACTACTTTTCAGTGAGTGGGAGTAAAAGCTAGCTTTGCTGCATAAAATTGTACCTTTAAGAAAAAGAACAGAACTAAAAAGTTATTAAAATCAGAAAACGGGATATTAAATATAGACAAGTTATTAAATTTGAAAATTTTGTTTTAAAATTTATCAGATTTTAAAATCAGATTCTCTTTTAAATGTTTTTTTAAAATTATGAAATATGTTAATATGGAATAACTTTTAGTCTATTTTTATTTGAAAAAATAAGATATTAAATTATTTTCTTATAAATGTGCAGAAATATTTTTTATATGTAAGGAACTGAGATATGGAACAATACAATATTGCTCTTTTGATATATTTTGATACATGCACAATTTAATAAAAGATTTTTAAATTTAAGTGGCTTGATTTACAGTCTTCATACTTTGCATTACAAATTAATTTCAACTATCCATGTTCAAAAGACAGACAAATGTATATTTATACTTTTATTATATTTATTATATTCGAATTATACAGAAAACATAAGTTATATAATATATATGCTTAAATCGAATGATGAAATTAAAAGCTGTCATTAAAGGAGTCATTACTCTAAATTTTATATTAATAATATTACAGTTTTTCGAATAATAATTATTAATTGTGATCTAAAAACGATACATAGTTTATATAATTATTATACATATTTTAAATTCAGATTTATTTTGAGACCAAAGTTATGTGTGAGTATAATGTAAGCGTATAAGCGATAGTGATTATAAACATCACTATAAAATTATATTAATATCATAACTTTCTCTTTTCAGTTTGTGAATTTTTTATTATCATTAAAAATAATATTTTCAATATTGCCCTCTGCCTCTGCTTCTGTTATAACCACCGCGTTGATAATTATTCATACTGGGATTATTCGCACCCTGATTCCATCCACCTTGAACTCTACCACCTCTTCCTCTACTACTTTCCCTTCTATCTTGATAATAGTTTCCGCTTCGATTATCATTTTCGTACGAGTCTCTTTGACCAGAATATGACTGTTGATAATCATAATTCTGGCTATAATTTTGACCGTAATTCGTGCCAGAATCTCCGCGATAGCTTCCACTTCCTCTATCTCCGCCACCGCCACTTCTCTGATATCCTCCCACATCTCTGTGATCGGGATAACATTCTCTATGCCCATGTCCAGAATATTGAGATTGTTGATAATCTAAATTCTGACCAAAATTATTGCTAGAGTCTTTATGATCGCGATAGCCCCCTCCGCCTCCACCTCTGCCTCCACCTCCACCTCCACCCCTGCTGCCTCCACGTCCGCCACCTCCTCCTCCTCCTCTTCCACTCCTGAGAAAAAAAATTATATATTTATAATATAATAATATATTTATGATATAATATTATATACAGCATAGTCATTTTAATAGTTTATTGTTTTACAATCCCATCATTAATACTTTATAAAATATTATTTTAACTTACTGAAATGACGGTGGTCCTTGAACTCTATCTTTCTGCCATGGAGGCATTTCTGGTGGCGGCGGTTCTTGTTCATATGGTCTACCACCTCTATCCGGTACTGCTCCAATAATGACGCTATTAATTTTGCTTCTTGTATTTTTGCGAACACTCGCGTTACTAGTTTTCTCGATCACTGCTAAATCATCCCTTGCTGCTAATAAATCGGCCAATGTTACCTTTGGCTCATTTTTCAGAGTCTTTCTTCTCTCCTCATACTTAGTATTTACTTCAGTCTCCTGTGATTTTATCCTGTCAGACCACTGTAAATACAACAGTATATATTTTTAACAAAAATATATTTTAATAAAATATAATTATCATCAAATGTGTGAACAAATATTTAAAATTGTTTAAGAGATTCATTCTTACCAAAAATGATTGAACTGTGACATCAAGACGTTTGAGCAACATGTCACGACGAATCATATATTCCTTATATATTTTTTCCTGCAATTTATTCAATTGTTCCCATTGTTTAGCAGAGAGTTCAACATCTATAAGTGGGTTACCTAAATGATAAGATGGTACAGTCTTTAGAACTTCTGATAATTTAGTTTCTAGTCTTGAAAACAGTAATTCAGGAGAAATATTGTCTGGTGGTTTTTGAAACTTTAATATGACCAGTATATTTTTTAATTTTCTTGCAGTATCACTTTCATCCTGTAAATATGAAATAACAATATATACATATATAGTAATGTCATTTTGATAAACAGAATTACTTTAAGCAATAATATATAAATAATATAATTAAACTTATATTTAAAAATATCCTTACAATAGTAACTTCCATTTGTTTCTCTTCTTCAGGATATTTTGCCTCTAATAATTTACAAGCCATAAGTTCAGTTATTAAAAATTCTATCAGAATGCTTCTTTCAGATTCATTAGCTAGTCTTTGATTCATATGCCCAGTCATTAATTTCTCATTCATACATCCTATTTCCTTAAGGAAAAAGCTTAACTCTAAGAGAAAGGAACTAGCATCATCTGCACTTGTTGTAGCATGAACAGTCTCATCCATATCTATAAATGTCGCTAGTTGTTCAGTAAACCAGCTTATAAGACTAGTAAAATCTGGCGATTTTGCGCCAAGCTTTAAGGCATCTGATAGCTTGTTGGCATCGAGCATCGGACCTGTATATCTGCAAGATCATTAAAAGTGATATTCAAATAATTTAAATGTAAAAGATATAAATTTATGATTGTAGTAAAAAGTATATTATTCCAAATATCTAAACTCCAAATTCTTTGTCAAATAAATCCAGATTAAATAATATAATCTTTCATTACTTACCCAACATCTTGCAACATTTGCAGAAGTTTGTTCTCCATGTTGACGTACGTCTCTCTTCTGATAATTCCGGTTATTTCGAAACTAGATATAGCAAGATGTGAAATAATGAGACAAATATCGTACATGTATTTATTCGGAGATTAACACAAAAATAAATTGCACTTCTTACCTCTTAATTCGTTTAATTCTCTTATTGACGTTGATTCTTCAATATGTTAATGTATGGAAATGGAACCGGTACCGGTTCCTTGATCGCACTTTACATGGATCAAATTGCACAATAAAATGAAGCAGCAAAAGAGTCCGACTAAAGTAGGCTATTTTCAACGTTGCTCATTGAGCATCGATGATAGGAAATATAAGATTCGTTTTCTGTTTCTGTCATACACAGGGTGATTCAAAATAATGCTGGATTCAGACCAACGCGATGACGCAACACGCGATGTGCGATATCCAATGAACATACAGCTCAGGGTCGTCAAACTCTCGTGTGTTAATGGCTGCGTTCAGAGAACACACAGTTGGACAACTAATCACTGAGCGCTCTTTCAGCACAAAGTGATCAGTGAACAGTTTCCTGAACGATTTAAACACTGACATGCAATATGTATGTACATATTTATTTAAAAATAATATATATCGCATTATTGTGTCGTACTATTTATATTCACAGAAATCACAGTTCTCTTTTATAATTTAATAATGGCTGCTAATAATTTCATACTTCTGGCTTTGCTAGATGATAATATTATAGAGAGAAATATAATAAGACATTTTGTCGAAGAATTACAAGATGAATTACCAAATAATTTTAATGCAAGACGTCGTATACGTTGAAAAAATAAAAATTATTATGAAAGAATAGTTCCATTATATAATAATATAATTGTATTTAAAGAACATTTTAGCATGTCGAGAATAGTTGTAGAAGTAAGCCTTACATGATACAAAGTGATAAAAATTCTCCATTTTCATAATAAAGTGTAAGTTCCGCTAAGCTTACAACACATTGTACTCACTGAGCGTACTTGAAAATCGCTCAGAAAAATGGCGTCCGCTCACTGAACATGTTGAGAATACGCTTATTGGTCAGGGTACCTATTATAGAATTTTAACGATTCCAATCGGAATTGTGAGATTCCGACTGGCGTTTCCAATCGCGATTTCATTCATACGCTTTTGCTATTATGGATGCCGAGCGGAATCATCTTTCCATTCATTTCTCTAGATGCGGAATGAAGCGGAACGAGAGGAACGGGCGAACTGTTACGTGTACCAATTAGAGTGAAAGAAAAGTAACTAGACTTAAAATATCCGTTTGCTGGCATGTATCTTATTTTTCTGTTTAAGAACTAAGAGACTTTGCAAGAGGAACGTGTTCATAACATGTTACGTTACGCTATGTACTGATTGTAAGTATTAATTTGTATATAAAAGTTAGATCAACGCACAAAGAAAATCTTAACGTAATATGTATACGTTACGTTACGGTTTTTTTATGTGTTGATTTAACAAATTGTAAGTTTACTTTTATACACAGGCTAATACAATCAGTACATAACGTAATATAACGTTATAGACGTTTTATAGGCGTTATTTTATAGACGTTATTTTATAAACGTTTTATAAACATTATTTTTAATCGTTTTTTTAAACGATTACTTATAAAAAGTTAATTGTTACCTGAAACAAATCATTTTATACATGTACATATATAATATTAAGAATAATATAATATTAAAATATAATATATAATATTAAAAATATACGTAATATAATATTTTTAATACTTATCATTATCGATTACATATAAAAAGTTAATTGTTACTTGAAACAAATTGTTTTATACGTGTACATATATAATATTAAAAATATTTAATATAATATTAAAATATTTAATATAATATTAAAATATTTAATATAATATTAAAAATATTTTTAGTCTATTATTTTTATTCTCAATTTTAATCTTTAGTTAGTAATTTTTCTGATATAGACTTTATGCATCTAATCATTGATTGGATCTCGCTATTTCATTCTGATCGGAATCGACATTTCAACAGCTCGAGAGATGATGAAAACTTCCCGATCGATTCGGAAACGATCCGACTGTCCATAATAACTTATCTAAGAATATCTGGGGAAAAACGAAATAATTCCGAGCGGAATCGATTCCGAACATTTCCATAATAGGTGCCCAGTAAGATTAGGCGACAATTTCCCGAAAAATGGAGGGGATAATATTGGTATCAACGAAATCCTCTAAACGAAATAATTTTAGTTTCTATAGATTAGTAGCACTGTTCAAATAGTAACCTATTGGTTTGCACATCCTTTTTGACATATGCGCGGGCATGTACGTAATAAGTGTAATAAATATATCTTGTATACAAAATAAAAAATGTTTTATCACTTTCTCTTATTTTTTTTTAATTTTTTCATTTTTTTCACTTATTTTCCATAAGGGATGTCACATATATATATTATAGATTTTCAGTGCTAGCAATCAATCATATCGGAACGCAACCATAATCTACTGAAAACTTCCCGTTTTCATCCTTTCCTAATACTGTCATCATTCACTGCGAATATTCGCGGCGAAAGTCCATAGAAGGTGTTACCTCGGAACATAGGAACGTACTTAGAACGTACTTAGTCGATAGCAGTACGTATGAGAATATTCTGAGATGATCGCAATATACACATTGCGATCTTCTCAGAACATACTCAGAACGTACGCGTGCTGTTAGGGTAGGGGAGTTAGCGGTCCAATGTATAGTATAAATGTTTATGATCAAGACTTCAAAGTTCATTTTAGGTACCATTTATGCACACAAAATTTTTTTCTAAAAATCTATTTTTATCAAAATATTTATGTATAACACTACGTACCATAATATTTATATGTTTATGACATCACGTCTGTACATTACAGCGCTTTGCTACATTACTGGCATTCTGAACGCATTCACTGAATTTGCAAGGGTGACACCTGTTTGACCACATCCTGATTGACCACTAGCCATTTATAAGGGTCGGAGCTTAGAATTTTTTCACTGTTCAAGCGCTGTGAGTGGCTAGTGATCAATCGGGACGTGGTCAAACGGGTGTCCCCCAATTTGCACAGTGTGAAAATCTTTTTGATATGATTGGTTTTGTTCTTATCTATCTAAATGTATAAACCAATCATATTGAAGAATCTTACACAATTGCAAAGTTGCTTTGGGTGCTTTCCATTTAACATCCAAATGATACTTGTGTCGACTTGTGTCACTAAATGGAAAGCACCTTTTTTTTTTTTACTGAATACGCAGCCGATAAAGATTGAATCGCGTTGGGCAACTCTTCAGATGGCGCCGCGTTAGCGCGTGCAGTGCAGTCTTGTCTGTAGGCGTCATGATGGTGCGTAGCTGTATCATTTTCGAGAGTGAAACCGATGCGAGTTTGTTGTGAATCGAAAACAACGCGGGGGAATTTCACTGTTCTTCGGTGGTGTTATGGTGGTTTGTCCCCGGTCGGGGCGTCAGTATTCGTTCTACGACGCCGTGGCAATGATGCGGCACGGTAGCGATGAGCGTCGCCGCGCGATCATCTAAGCCGAACAGTAAACTCTCTGATACACGGTGGTTCGCGGTGCGTTTGTGTGCGTGTACGTGATCGTACGTATACGTGCGCGATGTCGCGGTGCTCGGAGAGGCGTCGTCGTCTCGCACGATTATTCGCGTGGAAATGGAGTGCCGCGTTCCTCCCGCTCGTGTACGTGCTCGCGTTGAGCGCGTCGCCGACCATCAACGCCGAGGCAAGCGACAAGACGGACCGCTGCCCGGTTGAATGCTCCTGTCTCGGCAACCTGGTCGCCTGCAGTAATCTCCAGCTGATCGAGGCGCCCAGCGGCTTACCACCGTGGACAGAGATCTTGTGAGTAAATGCTATAATCTGCCAATTGCGAGATGGTTGGGTTAGAACAAATGACGAATTGCCTTTGTCTACAACAAATGTCTCGGTTTTCTCTGTGTGATCGGTCAGATGTGTCTTCAGGAAATGTATTTTAAAAGCGTGAAATATATCTTACTTGTCAAGACAAGAATGTATAACAATTGCTTTATTTTAAACATCAAGAGTTAAGGATGATTATATGAACCATGGAAGATTATAAAAATTGATCTATATATTTCCTATGTAATATGAGTTAACACAGAGATAAGATAAAAGTGGAATTTATAATAAAGATAAAATAATTACTCATATATATGTATATATATATATATATATATAGAGAGAGAGAGAGAGAGAGAGAGAGAGAGAGACTCACATGTATACTGATATATTTTTTCAATGGCTATCAGAGATTTTTATAATTTATTTTTATGTCTTTGAGAGAAAAATATTGATAATTAACAATATTTATATGATCTGTAATTTACTAATTAAATGATACCAATAATTAGTGGAATGATTAAAAAAGGTATTGTTTATTAATAAATTTTAACATACAATGGAATTTGATTGGCACACGTTGGTATGATTTGTAATAAAAAATTTTTTTTTAATCAGAATTATCCAAAGAATGATATGTATATTAAGATATGCAGATAATCCACTTATTTATCTCAAATAAAAAATGATATATGGAATCTATTATGCAGCAATTTATTATTTATTAGATGATAACTGTTATTATTCTATATTATTTGGACGTCAAATTGAGGGGGAGCAATATTGCTTGTTATGGCTACATGTGGGTCGCTCTTTCTAATATACTAAATGGTCAGATTGATGGAACTGGCTCTATATAAATACATGACCAGGTTTCTATAACCATATAGGGTATATATGATGATGACTGATTGTTAAGTCCTCTAATGCTTAGAGTCAAGGATAACAAGATCTAAGTAGAGAAGATTCATGTCTATGCTATTTAAGGTTTATGCTAGTAAGATATATAGTCAGCTATAACCTATTTTATATGATGCTTATCTAATTAAGAAGAAGAGTCAAAATTATTCTCTGTACATTCTTGCAAAATCATTCTTGTATATTTGTATTTTTATTTATTGCCTAATTAATCAGTATTATCATAAAAAATTGAATTTAAATTTGTTCAAATTTATTAAGCTAATTAATTAATGTTATATTAATTTGTTTCTAAAATATGTGCATTAATTAATATTATTATATATTTGTTAAGAGATATGAAATAAATATGTTTTTATATACAAGTATAAGTATACAGATATATATGTGTATATATGTATTACACACACACACACACACATATATATATATATATATATATATATTTATTTATTTATTGTTTATTTTTAGAGAATTAAAGGACAACAATATTGCTAACTTGGAATTTGATTCCCTGCGTCACTTAACAAAACTCAAAAAATTGTAAGAATTGTAACATTTTTTTAACATCTAACATTTAAATATGAAAATGTTTATTCCTATGTATGTCCCTCTAATTTCAGAGATGTAAGTGCTAATAAGCTCGGAAATAACTTTACTATTGCCTTGTCAGATATTGCACAATTACGTGAACTTAAAGTGAATAAAAATCACTTGACACAAGTGCCAGAACTTGTATTTGTTAAGAATATTACTCATCTTATGCTGTAAGTACTTAACATACATAAAAATATAAAAATTTCAATATAATCTGTTATGAGATACAAAAATTTATTATTGAATTATTAATAATAAAACATTCATATAATAAAAACTGTTAATATTATTATTATATAATTTTTTTGTAGATCCCACAACTTAATTACTAGTATAAATGGTACTGCATTGCTTAGTTTACAACAACTTCAATATTTGGATCTCAGTGGAAATAAAATAAGTGTCCTTCAAAAGAATTCTTTCTTTAGTCCCAATCGACTTATACATTTGTATGTATTTTAGTTGTAATAAAAATTAATCATATTATGTATTAATTTTATTGTCTAATATTTTTAAATTTGAAGGAATCTAAATGCAAATCACATAAGAATCATCGAAAATGGAAGTTTAGATAACTTAACTTTGCTGGAAGAACTTCGTTTAAACAAGAACAATTTGATGCAGTTGAAAGATCTTTTCATGAATTTAGGAGAATTACGAATATTGTAAGTGTTTATATGCATTCTTATATTATTTTTATATTATATTAATATATTAGTATATTTTATATTTTACATGTTTTATAATTATTAATATATTAATAATATTTATATATATAAAATATATTAGAAAAATATTCTAAATATATTATCTAAAATATGCGATAACATTACAGGGAAATAAATAGAAATAATCTACAAAAAATACATGGACTAAGCCTAAAAAATTTAAAGAATCTAAAAGAATTATATCTAAAAAGAAATAAAATTGATACATTGGATGACGGAGCTTTTTGGCCACTTAAAAATTTAGAATTACTGCAGTTGGATTTTAATACATTGACCACTATAAAAAAGGGAGGTTTGTTCGGATTAGAACATTTGAAAAAGCTGACGTTATCCCACAATCAAATTTCAACGATCGAACCTCAAGCATGGGATGTATGCAAAGAGATAATAGAGCTGTTAGTAATATCTTCATAATTGAATGAGACAATTTATCATTACTAAATATTATAATTAAATACAATTAAATGAAATACGATTGTAAATTATTAACCTTGAATTTTTATTCTTATTTTTAGGGACTTGTCACATAACGAATTAATTTCTATTGACCGGGGTTTGTTCGAATATCTTACAAAGCTGGAGAAGCTTAAACTGGATCATAATAAAATTGCATATATTTCGGATGGAGCATTCAATTTTACAACAAATCTTCGTATTTTGTATATATTTATATTTCATCAATCTTATTTAATGCTTGCTATATATTGTATGTGTTACAAATTGTTATTTTGCTTTAAAGGGAATTGAATTCGAACAAAATATCCTATATGGTAGAAGATATCAGTGGCGCATTTTCTCCGCTCGGTCAGTTGTGGAAATTAGGTTTAGCGCACAATAGAATAAAATCTATAAATCAGAATGCTTTTATTGGTCTGAGTCGTGTTGTCGAGCTTGACTTAATCGGAAACAATGTTACGTCCATTCAAGAAAATGCTTTCCTTTCAATGACTAATTTAAAAAAACTTAAAATGAATACTGGTAAGTTTTATAAAATTTACTAGTAAATTTTATACATATCAAATATATAATTATATATCAATAGATATTCTTTTTTAGATTATAATTTTATTTTTATTTTGTTGTAGGAGCCTTAGTTTGTGACTGTGGACTTCAGTGGCTAAGTATGTGGCTACCAGACCATCCTTATGATGAAGCTGAGTTACACTGTGGTTATCCACATTGGTTGCAAGGCATGTCATTAACTCAGTTACATTATGCAAACTTTACTTGTGGTTAGTATTTCAGTAAATTGAAAGAATGTTTTCTACATATATATATATATATATATATATATATATATATATATATATATATATAAATTTTAACAATTATATTATATATATATATATATATATATCTATATCATATATATCTATATTATTCATTATAATTGAATATTATTGCTTTCTATTTTCACATTTTTAATAAAAATTATTCTCTTCGTTATATTCATTCATAGATGAATATCCAAAACCACGGATTATTCAAGAACCCGTGAGCCAAATGAGCATCAAAGGAGAGAACGTGACATTAGTTTGCCGCGCAACCAGCACTGCTGACACACCGCTTCATTTTATCTGGAAACATGATAATGTGGAGTTGGACGATGCAAATCTGCAGACCACTTTGAGTTCCTCCGAGAGCGGAGTAACCGAAGCAACATCTGTTTTATACCTTACTAACATCAGCTATGCTAACGCGGGAAAATATCAGTGTATGGTAATGAATACTTATGGAACTACATATTCAGCCAAAGCCAGACTAAGTGTGTTGGGTAAATTAAACATATTCATTGTTCTTAATTATGCTAATAAAATATATAAATTTTATTAACAATTCATTTTTGAGACAAAGTTTTTAGATATGATTAAGTCTTTGAATTTTATGAATTTTAATTTCGATATATCTATTTTAAGAAAATAACATGGAAAATTAATCTAAATAAATAATCTAAAACTTTAAAAAGATAACAATCATACGGTTTAAAAAATCAAATTTTATATGGACTTTAATATAAATAGATTATATATCATATATATAAATAGATTATATATATGGTATATATAAATATATTAAAATATGTCATAATATGTTTTTCTGTCATAACATAGTTTATCCATCATTCTCCAAAATTCCACATGATATACGAGCGAATGCCGGAAGCACCGCTCGTCTAGAATGCTCTGCCGAAGGACAACCGTCCCCGCAGATAGCCTGGCAGAAGGATGGTGGAAACGATTTTCCAGCTGCGAGGGAAAGACGAATGCATATGATGCCGACCGATGATGTGCTGTTCATAGTAGATGTGAAAATGGCCGACAGTGGAGTTTATTCGTGTACCGCGCAAAATTTGGCTGGTCTTATCGTTGCAAACGCCACACTTACAATATTAGGTAATAATTATTTCCTGTTGCATATATTGACAATATATAAAAATTATTTTGTATATATTTATAATGCTATTTCTTTTCTCTAGAAACACCATCATTCGTAAAACCAATGGAGAATAAAGAAATAATGGTAGGTGGCTCGATCGTGCTCGAATGTATGGCCAGTGGTTCACCACGTCCGAAATTATCATGGCGGAAGAACGGTAGTCCATTACAAGCAACAGAGCGTCATTTCTTCACTGCGGAGAATCAATTATTGATTATTGTCAATACGATCGCCAGTGATGCCGGTAATTACGAGTGCGAGATGAGTAATTCGTTAGGCAGCGTCGTTGGTGCGTCAAAGCTCACAGTCAAACCAGGTAATTCATTAATCTCTAATGATATGAAAAATTGTAATGAAAGCTTCCTCTTTATTATTACGTTTTTTTCTTTGATATCTAGCTCCGACTTCCACGTTGAATGAATCTGAAATATTGGGTCTGATAATAATAACTGTGGTGTGTTGTGCCGTCTTTACTTCCGTGGTTTGGGTGCTCGTAATTTACAAAACTAGACGCCAATTGAATTCCACGCAGGACATCGCTATACAGCCGGCAACGACTGTTATACTGACCGTACCAGAGGTACAGACACAATTATATTTAGATACAAGTTCGCAACACAGCAAGGACAGTGGAACCGGAGACAGTACTAATCCTAGCAACGATCAGCTACAATTGTGTTTACCTGGTAAGTAATTCTTATGTCTTAAACACAGAGCAAAGATTCAGCATTTCCATTATGAAACTGCATTTAATATTGCTCTGTAATATTATATTTAATATTATATTTAATGTCTTTTGATTATCGTCACGAATAACATATTTTTATATTCATTAGAAGAGGCCGTGATTAGTTCTGTCAATAACGAGGAAGAAATGGGAACTATAAACGTTGACGATCCTCTCTTACGTTACACAAATCACGAGCGGCATGCAAGTGAAAACGCCGATAGCGCAGTCTAAAAAAACGAAGTATGCGAAATATGCGTTAAATGGAACGGGATCGTCCATTTGACCACGTTGTAATTGAACATGCCCATTCTTTTTTTTCCTCTCCTTTTGAGAAAAATGGATTTCCAACTCACTTTAACCGATCACAGAGCCGATCTCACGATCTCTTAATTTGATCGGTTGATTAAATTTAGCAATTGTCAATTGCAAAATTTAAAACTGATCATATTATTTTATTTTTCCTCTTCATATTCCGCAAATTATAATTTATTTATGTAAAATATATTTTTAAATAATACAATATTCAGTATTATTTTTAATTAAAATAATTAAAAATTGGGATAAGAATGATCAATTATAAGTTTTGCAATTGTTAAATTTAATCGGCCAATTAAGCTAATTCAGCATGAAATTGGCCCATATCACGATTTATGAACCGTAAATTCACTAGATGACATACTCGGAAATAAAAGAATTTTTTTTACTATTCATTTTCCGACTTTAATTTAAGCTTTAAGGCTCGGTTGTCTCTCTGCATATGGAATTATGACGTCAGAGGCGAGAAATGACATGTAAAAAGTTTCTTGCATCGTATAGCTTTATTTTGTACTTTTTCCTTAAAAACATGATATTTTCGTATTCTTAAAACTCGTAAAAAGTAAGATATCTGCTCAAGAAATCTTATAAAAGTGTAAAATAATTCTTAAAACAATGATACACTGCTTAGCTATCAGAAATTACCAGATCTAGCTACTAGATCTAGTTGTTTCTGATAATTGCTTCTGATGTCATACAATCCATGTCGCGCCGCAAAGAGAACCGAACCTTATATTTAAAAATTGCAAGATTTAAACTTTTGTAAATAAGACGGCTGGATTTGAACTCAGTATCACTGATTTGGTTTAAGCATTAAGTTATGCGACATCTATTCACATTACTTAGAAATTTTTTAGTGGACTATCTATCAAAAAATCCAATATTTAATCAACTAATGTGAGAAATCGAGTGTCACTCAACAGAATTTACGCATCTAGCGTTTTTGCAGTGAATATTCGTGAACACGACTAATGTTTAAACTAGGATATAAATATTCTATAAGTCGTGTATATTAATCAATTATAGTATTATGAGGAACATGGACTTATCAGTCCTATTGCCTAGAAAGTGACCTATAGTGGACATTGATCCTTGCGACAGTCTAATGCACAACGGAGTATTTGTTACTACTGTTTCAGAATGAATCAGTGAGTCATGGCTTAAGTACAATATAAAAAAAAAAAAAAAACGATAGCGAAACATTTATATGTCAACATCATCATATTTATTATTAACACGATTCTCGATAACTCGGTGTAGGAAGATCAGGCATATATAAGATGTAAATAATTAGACTAAGATTTTATTACAAAATTAGTATATATCGCGTGTCGTTGATTTGACGTTTCTGAAAAATGCAGCGCTCATATATTTATATCTTTCGAATAATTTATATGTGTATATATATATATATTTGTGTGTGTGTGTGTGTGTGTGTGTGTGTGTGTGTGTGTGTGTGTGTGTGTGTGTGTGTGTAAGTATATGAGGAATATATATATGTGTATATATATATATATATATATATATATATATATATATATATATATATTGATATACAAACAAAAACGTAATCTTTTGTTCCTAGATTCTATTATATTCTCGATTTCTATTTTTGTCTCATTTATTGTTTTATTATATATTTTCTATAGCATTTGCATTACTGTTGTATTAAATTATTAATAATATTTATATCTGGTTACAATATAAATATGTAAATATAAAATTCAGAGTAATATACAAACATCAATTGGTTTAAAATTTTTGAAAAAATTTCATTCAGTTAACATATAATAATTGCTGAGCATATCGAAAAGTTATTTTTAGAAATTATGTTGTTAAATACACTGATATGCATTCACTGATTATATAGCGCGTAAACATTTATTCAATTATTGTATGAGCGTTGTATTTTTTTTTAACATAACCATTGTGACACGTGCAAGAATATTACTATAAATTATAAAAGCCACATATATATTAGAGCCTTTGTGATAGATATTTATTTTAGATTTATTGCGGCTATTTATGGATGCGCAGAAAAGAAAAGATGAGAATAGAAATATCGTTTTATTCCGAAAAAGCGATTACTAACGGATGGGTGTACATCTGCCAACCAAAGCATTGATTTTAGGTATTTTGCTTTGCCTCTTGTATCGCAATCGTACGTGACATCAAACCACTATATTTTCGATTAATTTAATTCGTTTACTAATCAAAATGTTGCTCATTACTAATAGATATATTGTGTTCCAGATATATGTAGGATCTTTAGCTTTTGTAGGCATTTTTCATTAGTATTAATATCAATTAAGTTGAAACGCATACAATGTGAGACTTTTACGGATAAATTTCCATGTACTATTATAGTTGTTTTCGGGATTTGAGTAATGTACTAGAGACTCGAAGATTCTTCGATATTATATATCATGAAAAATATAAAAATTTGTTTTTCTTCATGATTTTATGTTTGCATATTGAAGTTTGTAAATGGCAAAATTTGGATTGAATTAGACTAAAAGCCTTCTTTGTGAAAAATATAACACATTTTTATTCATTTTAATATCTTTTTACTTCGTTATTTAATTATTTGGTTCTAAATTACTTGGATATATTGATGCATCATTGTAGGATAAAATTATATATTTAATAACATTAAGAGCCTTCTCGTATATTTCTAATAAATTTTTACTTATATAAATAATTTCGATTAACTTGTTGCATATATTTAAATTTAACAGTAAAAACATTTTTAAAATACTCTTACAGAGAGAGAGAGAGAGAGAGAGAGAGAGAGAGAGAGAACGAAAAAGAGTGTTTAATAGAAAAGTTCAAATGTGAAATGCGCGCAAGTGATTATTATGAAAGTAAAAAGTTAAATAAATGCCTTTATTACAGGTATTATTGGAAAGTTAACTTTCACGATATAATGTATATATTTTTCTATGACTTATATATTGCAAAAGAATTTAAAATGGCATAAAATTTGTATAAGACAATGAGCCAGTACTGCTATTACTTAATTGACCACAAGTTGCGCAATTCCTTCCATGAATTATTACTTTTATTTATGCATATGTCTAACATATTCTCAATGTATGATATGCTTCATTACGAGTAAAATTCAAGTATTGTATAAAATAAATAGTTCGTAATATTCCATTTATTTATGTAACTCGTAATATATATGTTTAATCGAGATATTAAAAACATTAATTAGCAATTTCTCGAATGGATAGAGAAGAAAAATCGAGAACATGTTTCATAATGTAGTCTATGTAGAGTATTTTTTCTCCTTGCTAGCCATGAGTATTAAATTATATAATCAACAAAGAGAAAAGGAGGGAAGAAAGAGAGATGCTCTATTGCGACATAGTTTTTTGACTTGTGCCCGTGTGATACACCAAATAAGGCATCTGTTTCTCGTTCAGTATTTTACTTGTTATATAATATTGTGTACAAATACAAATAATGAACTGTAATGTAACTCGTGCATTGTTATTTATATCCACAATATTAAAGTCACTTACCTTACAATAAATTATCTTCAAGTCCGTTAATAGAAGAAAAAAGTAGTGCATAAATTTATTTACTAAAAATAAGCTATATAATTATAGAATTCATTTATCACAGCTAACATTAATGAAGACACTGGATGATTACACACACAACACACGCACATACACAAACTCATTAATATTAATAAAAATAATATAAATAAAAAATATACTTTTTTTTATTATATATTAATTTTATTTTATTTCTCTTAATATAAATTTATATATATATAAATTTATATTAAAACAAATAAAATAAAATTAATACATAATAAAAAAATTATATTTTTAGAAGAAACATTTATATTATACATATATATATATATATATATATATATATAAATAAATAAATACAAATATAATGTGTTTCTTCTTGGGGAGATGAAAAAGATGAAAAATTGTAAACAAAATGCCTTTCGTTTAAAGCTCAATAAATTATTCTCTAGTTATCCTCAGCCAGTTTTAAAATAGAATTGGATTAAAAGGTTTATCTTCGCAATAGTGGAGATTAATAAAAGAATGAAATGTAAAACAACAAAAATGTACATACTTATTCCCAAATATCACAATTATTCGAATGTGTGTGTGTGTGTGTGTGTGTGTGTGTGTGTGTGTGTGTGTGTGTGTGTGTGTGTGTGTGTGTGTGTGTGTGTGTGTGTGTGTGTGTGACATATATTCTACATCATTAATTTTGAGATTTTAATTTTGATCGCTCACATTTATCGCACAGTCGAAATTCGCATTCTCTTCATGTAACATAATGTATAATAATCAAAGCTTTAATTAAATTTATTTTTATAAAAAAACAAGTTGCTTGATTAAAAAAGGATATGAGACGGAAAATAATCTTTTAATATATTAAAATTTAATGAAATAATTATATAATATATATATATCTATAATGTGTATAATATATATATATATATATATATATATATATATATATTATACACATTATATATATATATATATATATATATATATATATATATACATACACGTATATGCTAAATTTATTCTTTTGAATATTGAATAAGTAGATAAAAATGATCATATATCATTTTATATATATATATTTATATAAAAAAAAATATATTTTTAGAAGAAATATATTTATATTTTATATATATTATATATATATATATATATATATATATATATATATATATATAAATACAAATATAATGTGTTTCTTCTTGGAGTCAGGATGAAGAATTGTAAGCAAAATGCCTTTCGTTTAAAATAAATTATTCACTCAATAAATTATTCTCTAGTATCGTCTGATATATATATATATATATATATATAATTATATTTTTAGGAATATTAATCTCTTGTTTTTCTACAATATAAAAAAAATAAATGTTTTATATATACGTGTGGTGTGCGCGCGCGCGGGCATGTGTGTGTGTGTGTGTGTGTGTGTGTGTGTGTGTGTGTGTGTGTGTGTGTGTGTGTGTGTGGAGGGGAGTGTAATATGTACACAGTAAAAAACATTTTGTATTTGTGTTAAAATCGATCCTTGTTAAAATTTTTGTGTTAAATAACATATTTATATGTAAATTTAACACATGTCTACTGATAACTGATCTTAACAAATATAAAATGTAAAATTATTAAAATGATTTAAGAAATGTGTTAAAATAACACAATTCGTACGTATTTATTCAATATGTTAAAGTTTACACAAAAAAAAATGTTGGTTTTACTCTATAACAGGAGTGGGGATGACTTGTTATTATTCTTTGTGTAGTTTCGGCACAGTCTCGAATTTTGACGCGTCTCGACATGTTATTTTATCATAAAAATTATGTTAATTGTAATACACAATTAACTTCAAATTAAGATCAAGAATACATTTTTTTTGTTGAAATATTAACATAGTGTCGGTGTTACTATTTAACACATCCATATTATATTAAATTAACACAAAATTTTGAGTGGATCGTTTGGGACATGCGATTTATATTAAATTCAACACATTTTTTCCAACAGTGTATGTACGTATAATATATAAAGTTTAATTTTTTTGTATATTACAGGAGCGAGAGATCAATGTTTTTCGACAATTTTTCTGAAAACATAAACCTATGAAAATATTGCATCTATATTCTCCAATAATAGGGCACTGTATTCTTCAAATTATTTAGTCATGTTTCCAGTATAAATTTTACTCGTTTCCAGATGTTTTTTATTAATATTGCTGTCATCAATGAATAATATTCATCAAGATAAAATATTTGTTACTTCTTAAGGAAATGCTAAATTCGTCTGTATTACCAATGCAATATCTTTCGTAAAAACTTGTACATTTATAGACTTGGAAACTTTTTCGCGATTAAACTTTATGATAAATATGTTTGCTACATGGACTTCGTGTTTTACACACACACACACACACACACACACACGCGCGCGCGCGCGCACGCACACACAAGAATAGAAAAAATCTTTTTAATTTATCATCTTTTTTATCATTTATTTACTTTAATATGACGTCTAAAGCTGTCTAAGAACTTGCGTTTGCTTTATATAAAAATTTTGCAACCTATATTTACAAAACTGCACAAATGTTAGTATGTATATATATATATATATATATATATATATATATATATAATATATGGACACTTTTCCATTGAAATTCACTCACGTTTCTTTGGCATTTTTTTAATGCTGAATAATATAAAAAATTAAAAGTAATTAAATCTATACGAAGAATATTTCAACAATTTTACCCATCACAATTAAAAGAGAATCAAATTCATCGATTGCATTTTCTCCGACTATGATGTAAAATTTGCAAATGATGTAAATTTCACAGGATATACATATGTATTGTGTATATACTTGTATACATATTAAAATATAGGACGCTTCCTTTGAAGTAGTCTCTAATACGAGATCGTTTATTTGCAATTCGATTTTCGTTACATCGAACGCTGGTCGTGCATGATTCACAAAAATTATCATCGTATAAAGTTTAACAATTCAATCGTACAATCTTTTCATTTACATCTAATCGGTATTTGTGAAAAATTTTATTACATGCAATCGCGTGCCTATGATATTGCGTTTCAGCTTCCATGCAAATGATCGTAGGAAGAAATCGTACGTTCGCTCAATTTCCAGTTCAACTAAATTTGAAGAACTAAATTTGAAGCTAATAAGTGAAATTCCAAATACCATTCTCTGCCTGCGGGAAAATAAATTTATCATAAATCATATGATAAATTGATAATTTAGAAAATTGCAGCAATTTGCAAGAGCTTCCTATGTAAATTGAATTGCATTACAATTGAATTGCATTACAATAAAATTTTTAGATTTTCGAAATTACAGTTCGATATCTCATGTCAAAATATTTTTAAATATTTGTATAATTATGTACAAATGCAAAAGTGAATTAAAATTAAAATGTAAAATAATTTGATGCAAAAAATATTACGCAGAAATCCTAATTATATTGAAAGAAAAAAACATGGAAAAATGCTCATACCAATGCTCGTTCAATTTATTATCTTTATAATTATATTTGGTGATCTTAGTTTTATAAAAAGAGGATAAGAAGGGAAGGCATGTGCCACGACGAGGCTCGACCACGAACCAGTCGTAAAAATCCGAAATTATTTTGCGAAAAATATCCTCAGTCAGGAATCGATTTCCTGGATCTCCTGTTTACCGGGCAGGCATCTTATTCTTTCGACTACAGAGGCATATGATGATATTTATCGCAAATAACGTGTTTAGAATAACGCGTCAACAATTCAATGATACACATATATACATACACTACATATACATATATACATGTATACTCTCGATCCTCACAACCGGTACTCCAGAGAGATGATGGTCCTATTCTCTCGATGGATGCAGGTCAGACCGCGGCGGCAATATTCTCCAACACCACTCTCATCCCTGAGAAACGTCTTTATGTTAAGCTTAAAAAGCTCGAGAGGATAATTATATCCGAATAGTAAATTATCTCGCAGAGAGATCTCAGATTTTTTATAAAACTAAGCTCGAAATCCAGTACGAGCAGTAGTCCTATTAACATACATACTTATGATTGAAAATATATACGCTAATATTTGAAAATATATACGCTAATATTTCATGATGTGAATATCCTTCGCCAATTATCTTCTTTTCCCTTGCTATTTAAATGAAGATTCATTGGAAATCCAAATTTCCAAATATACATCTGAATGAATTATAAAAGTATATATTAATAATATTAAATTAAAATCTAGATTTTGAACAATTTAAAATATTTTTATCTGATTAATTTTTATGTAATATCATTTATTGTGGATTCGTCGATTTGTTGCATCTCTTGGCACTATGTAACTTGGCGCTGTGTAATCCATGTATGTGCGGTTGCAATAAACAGTCTAAAAATAAGCAGACAGCAACAAGAACAAGGATCGTAGCATGCACGGCGCCAAATATTCTATTTATAATATAATAAAATCAATATTTTCGAGATATCGCGATTTTATCGAGTTAAATCGAATGCACCTTCGTTTAACTGTCTATTTTATTATTATCTTATTATTTCTTCCGAGTATTCCGTTAAATGCGTCGTGTACGGCAATTTAAGAATCTAACAAATCTAACAGATTCTTATTTATATATAAGTAATACAGATAATTATTTCTTAATATATTTTCTGAATATCTAACAAAAAAAATACATAAAAAAAAATAGGAAAAGGGTATTTTCAATAGGTCGAATATTCTTCCATATATTTTCTCTTTCTTCCCTCTAACCATTTATGAATAATTATTTACAATTAACTTAGATCATAATCTGTGAAAAGTTTGCAATTGAGAAATCCCATACAATTCGTTAGGAAATTTCTCGAATGTGTCGCAAAGAATTACCAGGTACTTTTGTATCACACACTGGCCAGAAATAAAATTTATATATATCATCTAATATTTTATGTACATTTGAAATCGCGACATCATCGAGAAATGCCCTCATGCAAAAATTATCTTTTTGATCATAAATCGCATTGGCTTGTAAGAGAGCAAATTTACTATTTATATAAATTTATTATATAGATGCAATAAAATGTACACTCGTAACTCTTCTGACAACTATTTAAAATAATTCTCTATTTAGTAGGCTTATTTTACGCTGAACAAAATATAAATACCACGATAAAGCATAGGATTGTTAGAATTAGCAAATAAAACTAATTGAGCGCATGAAAGCTCTGTCATAAGATTGGCAAAGGAACTTTCTACCTCTTATACATTGTGAAGTCATTTTAACATTGTCATACACGGCGTATCGCTTTTTTAACAAATGAACATCCGTAAATTGATAATACGAGATAAACGCACTCGTTCACTTATAAAAATATCAGCAAAAATACAACATCCTCAATAATTTATTTATAATATCGTCAATTATTTACTATTTACATTTAGCTAAATTTTACACGCACGCACGCACGCACGCACACTTATTTATACTTATAATTTTGTATTATTCTGATACATCTGACGTACATTGTATAAACCACATATATGTCATTCTTGCATCTCACGTGCAATTATCCGTATTCGTAAATAGAGTCCACGAGTCTTCGTTTTTTTATCAATTGATTTATTACTATAAAAGCGCTTCTCATAAATCACTATAATGTTGATATTCACATACTTGCTCATATCGCGGGAGAAAGTTACTTGAATATATTTAACATTGTACAGAGAATTAATTTCCGTACATAATTACATCGTTGGATGGCACCAGGGTTTAACTTTACGCTTAAGTGGTCGTTTAATGTATCAATTATTTGAAAATTGTTTTTAGAGATAATCTTAATAATCTTAAAATTAGCTCGGAGAATAGTATATCAAATGTAATATCAAAACTAACAATGTGTTCACAAGAGTCTTCCTGAACGAATCCTGTTTTAAAGAGCTTCGGTATATAAAGTTCCTGCACAATTGTATCTTTCATCTTGATTCAATAAATAACTTACGAAACTCCATTCTATTTTACCTAATATTTCACTAAATTAAAACTATATTTTTCTATCGCTGGAGTAGACCGTCACACGCATTCTCTTTATTCTAATTCTTACATTATATATAAATCTTTTGCTTCTTTCTCATCTCAATCTTTTATTAAGTCAAACAGAAGCAACAATCAGAATCAATTCTCAAATGTTTCCAGAATCCTGCGCGATCAATGTCAATCCTGTCGCTATTCGATTTCGCAAACTGGAAAATCCTGTTGAACGGTATCATGTCATTCCATCTTGAAATGCCTTCCTTTTATTAGATATTTTTTTAATAGACCATTCTTCCATCTCCGTTTAATACTCCGCGTCAGTCAATTTCATTATTCTTCTCCTACAAGTATATTCTTCAGCATCTGACATTTAGAAACATCTCTTCATCCTGACTTCGTTTCAGTTCTATCCTGACGCTGTGTCTCAACTTCCTGCTGATCTCTTCTTCTTTCTTCTCTTACACATGTGCGCGTATCTTTTTCTTTTACTAGTCATGTAACGAATCGATATTCGGTCTAGATAATGAGCGGTCATCAATCGTTATTCATATCCTTTAACTCAGTGTACGCAATCCGCTTCCGATATAGATTGCTACCGCTCGATAACACATTCCTCTGATTCGGCATTGTTGATGGACCTGGTACGTAATAATGTCGTCTCTTGTACATGACCAACCTGCGAGAGAAGAAGACCGTTAACATATCTGTAATACGATTCTTAAAAAAAAAATTATTCGGAAGTTCATAATTTATAATTTGCTGTAATTAACAATACTGTGAATCCTTCTATTTTACAACAAAATAATATAATATTGCAATACATTAGCATGTCTGCAATACATTTCTTAAAGAAAAATTATTCGGAATTTATTTCGTAAATTATAATTTGCTATAATTAACAATATTCTATGAGCCCTTCTATTTTAATAACAAAATAATATAATATTGCAATGAATTGTAATCTTTCGTTCGCAATATTGTCCATCTACGTGCGCTGTTCCTTCTTTATAATTCTATGATCAGATTTTAATACTATTATAGTTAGTATAAGAAATTATAATAATCATAAAAGTTATAAATATAGAAAAGTTAGAAATAACAAACAACATTTTTATGAAAACGTCATGCATAAATTCTCTTAAATAATTCCTTTAAAAAGTTATTAAATAACTAGATATTATCAGAATGTTGTATAACGTTGTGTATGTTATAATTTTTTTTTTGCAGAAAACTTAAATTTTTTCTTCAATCTCCTTTTCAAGAAAAAAAAAACTGTATAATTTGTCGAAAATACAGGAAAAATTTTTCTTTATTTAAGGATGTTAAAAATATTATTTTTCAAATACAGATTCTTTCAGAAAAGAGTGTCGCCAAGTTTTCATAAAATTAAATAATTTTGTTTCTTTTTCACAAAAACGATCTTATTTTAACAATTTTATCAAAAAATGTTTATGGTTTTTCTTCCTCACTTAGTGTATCAATAAATTAAGTATTCTTCCACTCTCGAAAATACTTTCTTTGTACAAATCTATCTTCGCGTCTTTATCAACGGCACAAATAGCTCAGCGCGGGATTACCATGTTATATCAATACAATCGCAGGTCAGTCCTTGAGCGCGATTTAATGTCGACAGGAATTCACGCAAAAAGTCTGAATGGCAAATGCAGCCTACCAATCACGCCTACATCACGTGTATATTCACCGACGGCCATTCGTTTCCTCCTCTTTCTCTAAACCACTACGTGTGCTGGTGCTGGTAATTGTATCGGTACCTTCACAGGAATACTGATGGCTACAGCTAGTAGCTTCATAACACCTATCGCGATAATGTCGTAGATATCGCAACTACGTGTTTTTCGCATGGTAATGCATCTAGAGAATCTAAAATATGTTCTAGGCAAAAAATATTTTGTGGGTATTCAAAACTTCTTCTCTGTTAAACATTCGATCCAAGATACAGTTAATTTTACCTAAAATCTAAACAAGTTTAGAAATTGTTCGGGATCGACATATTTATTTGGATATTCAGACTAATAAATAAAAAAATCAACAGCGAGATTCGCACAAGAATGCCGTATTTTGAGATAATCTTTCAATTTCTTTTCCTGGGTGAAATTAGGTTCTTTTCTAATCCAAAAAACCTTAACTTCATAGAGGTTTGAGTACTATTAGATATCTCATTATATTTAGATATAAATTTTTCTTCTTCGGATTAAATTTTATTTAGAGAATACTTTTAAAAACTTCAAGATATTCTTTGCCTCTTAATACATATACTTTGGATCACCCTGTATAACATTACGGCTCGATTATTATCTACGTAATTACTATTGACTGAGCACCATCAAAGGTGGCTTATTGTGCGTGAAAACTTCCACTTGCGTAGCACAGTGGAATGATAATTATTGCTACAACAAAAGATTCTCGATCGCCATCTACTGAAAGAAACATCCTTGCAAACTGACATTCCTTTTTTATATAAATGTCAAAAAAATGTATACCTATCCGTTTTAATTATACATAAGAACAAATATACATATCTTAGCACATGTATATCATTACGTTTAATTTCTATCATTAACTGGTTTATAAATACTGGTTTATGAATTCATCTCGTGAATGCAATTCCTTTACAAATGACTCTTGACAAATCCGGTTGCAGATTAAATGTAGACTTACCAAATAGAACGAAGGAGCGTGTGTTTATCCGATTTAGTTTCGATGACGTATCTGGAATGTCTTATTTTTCTCAAATATTTTACGGATATTACGAAAGTAACGTAAATGGCAGCATGCAACATTTGATGTATCACAGGATAGGTTATTATAAATGTTTGATTTATTTATTTTATAAAGTTATCGTACAAGGAGATGGACTTGGATGCAGGAAGCATGCGTAACACATTACTCGCGTTCATACAAATAGATTATGGAAAGAAAAAAAGAAATGGTACTCATCTAAAAATAATTGTCTTTGCCCAGTATTGTAATTATAAAAATAGCTCGTGCAAACATTTTTTATGGCAAGACAAACGCGATAGTTTGATATATACTCACTCATGCATTATTAAATATCATCTTTGTCAAAATAAAAGTCCTAAAAGAAGTCGATATTTTTTTCTCTGAAATAAAACATACAAAATAATCGGAGGGTTCATTATAGTGCCGTTCGTACGCTATCTAATATCTGTACAAATAAATAACTTGCAAAACTGTGCCAATAATTAAATAATTAAATATAAAATAATGGTATTACTTTTTTATATTAGATCCTCATATTTCAAATAAACTTTTAAATAGCATATAATAAATCTCTCCTTTTTTAATAAAAATATGTTTCTTCAATTTTCTACATATACATATATATTTTATTGTTTTTTAGAATCTACTCAATAAATTCGTCGAATATGTAAATATAACAATATTTGCGAGATCATAGCTTTAATATTTCGCCAAATATATATGTAAAGCTCATACAAATTTAGTACAAAAGAGAATGATCGTCGCAAGGATGGACGAGAGATATAAAATACAGAGGCGGCATTTCGTGAATCAAAAGTGAACTATCTGTTATCATTGTGGACTATCAAACGTCGATAAATCGTCCATTATCCCGCATCCTCTGCAGCTTCAACTTTAACTTTGTATTATCCGCCTGTTTTAAATCCAAGTTACATAAATAGGCACCCTTCGAATATTGACGAAGATTAGAGAAGTAATTTTGGCGACGCCCAACCTTCACAATGTCGCCATTGCGACTTATAAAAATAAAATAGCTAGGCGCCGTATACATAACTGACTAGATGAGTCCACTCTTTTCTGAGAAAAGAAAGAGAAAGAGAGTGGAATCTTTCCCGTTAAATTTTTTATTTGTAACTAGTCCTACCAAACTATTTCCTTAATCTTTTCATTTTGCATCTTTTATATTCTTCCTCTTTTCTTCTGAGGAATCTTACTCCGACCTTCTCCGAAATATCTTGGAGATGTCGATTTTTTTCATTTGTTTCATAGATATGCGTATATAATAATTTATCTATCCTAATAATACTAGTACAATAGGATATCAATAGCTAATCTCAAAATAAAATAATATACATCGGTTTATATATATAGGTATATCATAGACTAAAATTGAGATATCGCCTGCGGTATTTCCAAAGTTTTAGATCTAAAGTTAAAGAATAAATTCCTGCAATAGAAGGATGATAGAACGTAATTCGACCAGCGAAATAGTTCGTTAAATGATCACAGAATATACCTCGTAACAGCGCACGTCTGATGAAACGATTAAGTAATAGACGATTGTCTAGCGATAATAGATCCTGTCTACCTTATCCATCAGCGAGAAGGGCCACAACATTCCTATAAATAATATAACATAATTCCAGCTAAGAAGGTACATGTTTGTAGATTGTTTAGGCATACTGGCGATATAATTTTAATATAATCTCAGAAAAAATCAATATTTTGCACTATAAATACTTTTGTAAAATTTATCATAAATCACACGGAATGTAAAGCGTAGAATGATAGATAGTATCGTGACAGAATAATATCATAATAAATTTGTGAATAATTGATAAGTATGATAACAATAATATATCGCGAGTAAGACAATAAAGATTCATGTTCCTTCTAAAGCGATATTTAAATGCAAAATACTATCGATAATGTATGAAATATATCCTGTGGCTTATAGATTATTCTTTGGAAGCGTGTGTGGCAAGAAAATAAAAATAACACCCGTTCGAGGCCCCCCTCGCATACTCGGATGTCTTATAATAATATAAGAAAAACAGTGCCCGCACTTGCTTTTATTTGGTCCTTTTACCCATTATGCTCTCTTCATTGATCGTCCGATTAAATTATATAAAATTGAACGAGCGAAGAAGAAGAGCAAAAATACTTAGATGGATTTTGTTTTCTTCGAGACTGAAAGTATCTACTACCACTACTGATCGATACGTATCGATCTTTCTAATGTATTTTTTCGCGAATTTATACTAGTTGATTTAGGTGACGTGAATATCTGAAACAGAAAAAGCAAAACAAAACATTTTGTTTAATTCGTATGTATTACTAATTAATCGATGGAAAAGATTGTAGATGAGTATATGACTTTATAATTTTTTTATAAAAAAATTATCTCATTAATTATATTATAAATTTCAAATATAAAAATATATAAAATGTGTCTAAATGTGTGTGTGTGTGTGTATGTGTGTGTGTGTGTGTGTGTGTGTGTGTGTGTGTATGTGTATTTATTCCTTTGTAACATGAAAATATTTTTTAATTTTCTCGCTTGACACTTACCTCACCCTATAAATCCTGCTGCTAACGATATTATGAGAGCTAAAATCCCGGTCAGCATTTGACCAGCTGTCGAAACAACTGGCGGTGGTGCCGCATTCTCGACCACGGCGTTTGACATGAAGTAATCCTCCGCGGTCAACCTGTCACCATACTTATCCAGCAATACCATAACGACTCCATTTGACCAGCCGAAACCAAGTTGTACTTCGTACTCACCTCCACTACCGTGACCACCCGAGACGATCGCGTCGTACTGCAAACAGAATTCAATTTTTCCTATTTTATTTCCTCCCAGAACTGCACAAACAACAATCCCGCGGACTAGCTCAGAAAAAATCTTTAAGAATTAATTAAGTTCTTAATATTCGTCGTGTAAATTTTATTTCTTCAGACAACAGCGACATTAATTCTTTTTACTCTTGTTCTCAAAATTGTGGTGCACACGAATATATTCTTATAATTATTCGAATATGTTTCTTCGGAATACCTTGAATTACCTTTTCATACATGCAATGTGTCTCGTTGAAAGCCTTGTAATTGCTACGGACCCATCTCTGGCTAACCTCGTAAGCCAATCTCTGTGCCCATGGGTCGCCCGTGTTGTTCAACGACATGATGAAGAAATACTGGAGAGGAGGCCAGGCATTGGGATAATCCCATTGTTCGCCAGAGTGTTCCAATGTCGTCGGTATGCCGCCGTGATTCAACATAATTTGATTCTTTTCAAGATATTTGAGCACCTTCGGCACATATTCGGCTCTCTTCGAAGTGTCGTAACAGTCTGTCCAGAGCGGCAAAATGTTGGTCGGATAGAAGTAGTCCCGCTTAATATCATTTAGAATATCGTAATCCAACCAAACACCCACTTCTTCGTGCCACAACAATACCCTGATCGCTTCTTTCCATTTCTTGGCCACGTCATCGTAATACGCGGCCTTCGTTTCGTTACCCATTTGACGATTGTACTGCGCCAGCAGTACAGCATTTCGGTATATTATGGCATTCAGATCGACCGGGATTATGTATCTGGTCTTGAGATTTGTCAGATTACCTAGAATTAGTGTCGCTATCAACCTTCCAGTTCCCTCCAAGTCGCTCTTACGAGCTCTCGTTATATCGAAGCATAATTCATAAATAAAAAAAATTATAATGACAATTTTTAAATGGCGATTTCAATTTCATTAAGATGAAATTGAGCAAGATGAAGCGATTTAAACATTACAGAAACAGTAGTGGCACGGTCTAACGATCTCAATTGTAATATACGCTTTTGCGAGAATGGATTTTAGAGTACCGATGCTTCAAACAATGCTTTCACTTAAGAAACGAGATGGAAGCCTTGAAGTGCAGATCTCATTGAAGATACGTTTAATGTAGAATAGCACTATAATTGTTGAATAACATTGCGTGAGAATGTATATGTAATACATCATTACATATAGCTTTGGTTCGATTCATTAAAAAAAATTATGACCAATGATTAAGATTGACTATTAGCTTCTTTTAATATCTCTATTTCAAACGAATATCGCGAATAATTAATAGAAAACCTGCGCGAATAAAAAATTATTCAGTTGCGGAACATTTTAAATATATGCAGTTTCTTTTTACACGAATATACAAACGTTATTAACTTTCGTTATTAACTTTTCTTGTTAACAAATATCACTCTTATAAACTTATGATTAGTGTGATACATCATTTTCTGTCATCTTTACGACAATAAGACGTTCATCATACCAGTCATCAAAGCTATTTTAATCGTACTCGCGAACACGCATGTAATATTATTGCGTCCAACCTCGCTCACCCATAAAGACTTGTATTTTCATCGCGCGGGAAACAATTAAATAATGATAATTACCCTTGTTGGTACCCTCGTGTACGAACCATCGACTGGAAAAATCCCATCCGGACTCAGCTGCCGTTTTTAATTCTGCATAATAATTGTCCTTCTCTTCGGTGGTTCGAAAAATTTGACTTGTCAGATAGTCCTCCCTGATCATTCAATTGCGAGATTAGAAAATCGAAAGTCGAAATTAATGTTAAAAAATGAAGATAGCATCACTAATTATTAATATACATATAAAAATTAATGCTCACGACTCGATATCATCAAAAATAATATCCCCGTGTTCAATTTATTTGTTTCAATTCTGGATCATCTAGTTTCTCTCGTCGGAAATCGTCGCATCGTCATAGTATTTTTTATTATTAAAGTCGCGCTACTCACTTATAGGATTCCGGTCGAGGACCCGATGATTCCTCGTAGTATCTAGCGAGCGTATAGTTGATCCCGTCCTTTTCAATATCCACGGTCCGATTGGTCATCCAGAAGTCAAATTCTTTCTCCAATAACCAGAGATTCTCCTTCAACCAAGCTTCGTCGTGGACTGTCTTCAGATACTCGTCCACCATGGATATCAATAGCGGCGGATGCGAACGCATCTTGTAGTAGACTCTACCGCCGTTCGGTATAAAACCAATCTTATCCACTATCGAGACAAAATTATTCAGCATGCCCTTAACGGTGGTATACATCTCGGACAGCAGCAGGCCCTTGATGATCCAGTACGAGTCCCAATAGTAGAACTCGCGGAATCGTCCGCCGGGCACGATTACCGGATTCGGCACGTAGATGATCGAGTAGAGGTCCTCATTGATCTTCACGTCATCCCGCATTTTTCTGCCCAGTAGCTTCCAAATGTGATTGAGATCGGAGCCGAACTTCCGTAGCTCGTCGTCCTCGATGTTCTGTAGGAACTTGGGTGTGGCCGTCCAGTCGGACGGATCCCAGTCTTCGAACTCGTAACCGGGCATCTCGAACGTATCGTTGACGAATTTTTCCACCTGGTGCTTGTTCGGCGTATTGTTCACGCTCCGCATGAACGCCCGGAACGACGCCAGCGTCTCGTTCGCCGGCTGTTTCATTTTCATGTCGACAAAGTACTTGGAATCCTTGTATATACCAGCCATCTGTATCGTGTGCAGCAGCTCGCCGTGGCAGTATATCTCACTGGAAAGGCACGATACATGGCTACTCGACGAACACGAGACTCTCTCGATCGTATGCGATTGGTCGCAACGGTGAGCTCTCTTTCTCTCTCTCTCTCTCTCTCTCTCTCTCTCTCTCTCTCTCTCTCTCTCACCGGGACCGATCGCGGGAGATCCACCGGTTACGTGGATGAGATCGATCAAATAGGATGAACTTTGCACCAAAGTAAAAAGAAAGGACAAACGTATCTAAAGAGATAACAAACGGAATTGCTAATTTATGCAGATTATAAAGATCTATCTAATAACAACACGATAACCAAGAATCTTGATGAGGGATCGTACTTAATATCCGAGGATTAATATTCCCGTTATTTACTAATTTTTTGGGTACGATAATATTTATTAGATCTCTTTTTTACGATAATGCAAAGCCAACTCGAGAAAACTCTAACTTAAGATTCGGAACTATGGCATAGTAAGTTTACGTGGCACGCTTTATAACTATTCGTGATTTTCGCGGTTGGATCGACATCTGGACCAATGTCTCGCGGACCTCCAGCCAAACTGGAGATACTTCAGAATGCGCAATCTTTAATAAGAATAAAGGAAGTTGTAGCCTTTGACTGTAAGAGTAAAGCAGTTATAACTTCTAGTTGTAAAACAGTATTATCTATTAGCCAATCATTTATCCTCATAAACAATAATGATACGTCGATAAAATAGCAGCAAGCAACATATATAAAGAATTACACGCCTGCTTAACAGTAGCAAAATTCCAATCCTGCAATTACGTCTTTTATTTTTTTCTTATAAACTGTGAATTGTAAGTATCCTGATTCACTTCCGGGTACACCTTTAGCTAGACCGAAGTAGGATTAGATCAGAGCTCATAAAAAGAACGTATTCATTCGGACAAACGCCTATTCATATAGCAACAGTTATTAAATCCCATAAAAATGAAAATTATCCCAGCTTTACATTATTACAAGTCATGAGCGTAAAAACGAGCGTAAAAAGAATTTTAAAGTTTCATGAAATTTCTTTATATCAAGATAACTCGTTAAAAAAAGACCACTGTTACCCAACGCCAACGAAAATAATATGACGAAAATAATATGCATTTGGACGTACGAACTTCTTTTCGTTTCCGTTTCTTCTCTCTCGTGTGGATTATTTTTCGACTAATCACGCACGCGCCAAGTGTGATATCGCGGATTCGCGAACACGTAGATCGCCCCCCGGCTACCGATACGTGCGAAATCGCGCGACTTTTGCTTTTCTCGGCGACCTTGATCGAGCGAGATCCCCGTATGCACGTGTTCGCACGCGTCCCACAGCTAGGACTGCAATCGATCGTGTATCTGCGCGATATGGAAGAGACCATATTCGCGTGGCGTGACGGAATGTGCGAGGAGACTGCGATTAGCCTCGCGAAATGTGCCAAACACTTCATTATCATTATCATCACTAATACGCGCGTCTTACAGCGTCTCGTTCGCTTCGCAAATATGCGATGGATAATGATTTTTCCCGCTCGCTAAAAACCGACCTGATCTCCACGCGTCTTCTTATTATGTGCTAACGAGATTACCGCGAGAAACCGCGGCAGAAATGTGCAAATTTTCGCGAAGTCTCCGATCTGATTATTAGTCCGCGATTTCGCGCCGGCACGATTCTTTTTATGGAAATATAAATTATCCGCGTGGAATAATTGCACGGACAATTTTCTAATTCAGTATTTTCTAATAATCCGGATAATTCGAATATATATTTCTTTAAAAAAATGTCTATTTTTGTTACTGTTTTTGTTCAAGTAAACTGTTTTTAAAATGTTATTTAAAGGGTTTTTTTTCTGTCAAATTTATTTGCTATTATCAGACTATCTATTCAGACTATCTATTAATATATTCTCAAATGAATGGAAATTATGTCGTGGGAATGATAACACATTTTAGCATTTGCGTCATTCACTAATATCTATGATAATTTTGTTCAAGTACATACGTTCGTACGCTAACCGTGGTCATTCAATTTTCAATATTTTCACCGTTTCCACTATTGTCATTTCTATCGTAAGATTAACGATAAATTCCATGTATAATAAATGTCTGCGATTATGTTTGATATTGCTCGAATTATCCTCGGTTTCAATCACAGTTCATTACAATTTAATTTAAACACATAGATAAGTTTCTACTTTTTTATTTTATATAATCGATCTCGATATGGATTATTAGTATTTTTTATTTTTTCGTCTATGAATCTGCGATTATGTTCAATATTGCTAATTATCACTGACTTTTATGCGACAACTTAATTTAAATACATAACTAAGTTTCTTTCAAACAATCGATATGGATTGATATTATTCTTCATATCCGTTATGTGTACAAAAAATCTCGTGAAAAATAACGATAGAAGTTATCGCGAACAGACGCGAAAAGCTGTGTCAAATGTCTGGCGGACCGTTCGACGCCAGCAACGGATCGTTTTAATTGCAGGTTAATTTAATTACGCGACTAAATGTGATTTCAAATATTGCATCATGCAACAAAAGAATCGTACGTCTGCATCTACATGCTATTACTTTGTTTGCAATAGAAATTATTCTGCATTTGATACTATACACATGCACTTTCATTGGCAGTCGGATAAATATTTGTTTATGTATAAGCGAATGCCTCGAACTAAGTTTCACGTCAAATTCGGTGCGCATCTTAGACTGAGATATCATGCGAGCCAAGAAGTGGCCTGATCGCGCCACTTTATTAAGACGTCATTCGAAAGATCTCCGGAAGAATCAATTTACTTCGCTCTGAGCGCATTCGGCCTCTCGTATCCCTTATGCATCATCGTCATATATCCTACATTCGCTTTCGTCATGCCACGATTAAAGATGAGACACGCGCCGACTTGGGAAAACAAAAAGATTTCGACAAAGATCAGCAGTTCGTCATTGTCGCACTCATGAAATGTGCGCCCATTACCGGATATACTCGGTGCATGTTATCTCGCCGACATGATTTGGATCTCGCCACGGATCTGTCTATGTCGCGACACGCTTATACCTCACAAACATGTTTGCATCATGTGATGCGCGAGGTGTATGAAAACACCTTGTCTTCTTGGAAAACATTACCGAATTTCATATATCCGCGAATTCGTAGGTAATTCCACACCGGAACCTATCATCATCCACAAATTACAACATCGTGATCCTTGAGCACTTTAGGAAGAGAGTTATTATGTTTTTTTTTTTAAGTAATTTTATGATTTATCAAGAAATAAATACCGGATATACATATACATACATATATATATATATATATATATATATATATATATATATATCATCATTGACTAATTTCTTTCTGCATTGTGGAGAGTGTTGATAAATTTTGTTTTAAATCAGATGGCGTAACGCCAAAATCCGCGAAGTCATAAATATACACGAAAATGTTCGATTTCTCTAGGAATTTCAATATATAAATACCATCATTTCTGACTTGATTAAAATCTCGTGACCAAAACTCTTTATAAAATTATAAAGTCAAAATAATAAATTTTGATTTTGTTTCAATAATGCTCTTGTATATCAATTCTGTAAAAATATCAAAGTATAATAAAATAATAAAATTTCTTCTGATGGCTTCTTGAAAAAATATATAGCGTTTATGGAGAACACACTACGATATCGTCCACGGCTTTATCTTATGTAGTGTTAACAACATTCGATATCCTTCATTGCTTCGTTTAAAAACCGTGATGTATCTGTAAAAAGCAGTTTCATAATATGCCAACCTTCTTTCTTTGTATATATCTATACCGAGTAATCATTCGGTTAAAAATACGTTAAATATCTCAAATAAAATATTTTTAGAACGTCACCATACACATACACATCCGCGCGCGCGTGCGCGCGCGAACTTTAATAATGTATTTTTCATTTACATTTAAACGAGCATATAAAATGAGTATATAAAATCTCGATAATTCTGTGCTCTAGACACGCTTCTCGCCAAAACGCGAGCTTTTTTCGGCGTGCACAATAATGAATGCTGAATTTTTCTTAGGCAGAGATGCTGGAGACGCATCATCGATCGCGCGAGTGAAAAGTTTCCGTTGCAAGTCGACGTATGTATATACATGAGGTCCGCCATTAGCATGTGCACACATGCATGCATGTGCAGACGCGTAAAGGTCACGCTCATTGTGCTTGCGGAACACGTTAATTTAGAGCCCAACTTGACACGCGTCTCATTTCAGGACGAGGTTCATTGCTAAGGTCATTTCCCTAAATGCTCGCGTCACGCGTGCTCGCTAATACAATACCGCATACATAATCCCGTTCGTTTAAAACATCGACACAGATTCCTTAGTGCGTCAGAGCCACTAGATTATGCTGTACAATCGCGTTGCACTTGTTAAGGAAAAAGAACGTAAAATTTGCAAAGTGGCAAACTCATTCAAATCTAACTATTATTCTTATCTCTTCGGTCTCCTTCGAAATCGGGCGTTCAATGATAATTTTTCGTCAATAATTAATTTTCGATCATTTATTTCTCGAATAATTATTCTTTTTTTTTTCCAAATAAAATAACAATAAACGTATAAAAGAACAGTGGTATATTTAAAATTTTATAAATCTAATTTCGAAAGCGGATAACTTTTTTCCGTACATCTCTGCAATATATGATTTGTACGTCAAAATAAAATAAAAGAATCATTTGGAAAGTTTCAAATAATAAAAATTTGATGTTACAGACATTTTAATCTGTAAATTATGAATCATTACTATGCTTAACAAAAATGTCATTTTGATAAATTAATATTATATAGAAAAAAATATATTTTATTAAAAAATGTAATAAAAATAGTAAAAAATATTTCACAAAATTCAGATATAAATAATATAAATTTTAAGACATAGTAAAATGAAAACAGGCAATTTTATTGCAAACAAAATTGTTTGCTAATCCACTGAGAAAACTTACGGATGACTTATATACGTGACGCGACTATTTTTATCACCGTATGAACGACTTGCCTTGTCGTTGTCGACAGATTATTTGAAGTCTCGTCCCATTTCCTCGATGCGTCTGATACATAAGACCGACTGTCAGAATTAATATTGTTTACTGTCATAGAAACGCGATTTTCTGATAAATGAAAATGATAAATATCTAAATAAGTATGAGTTCAAAACTCTTTAAATGTTAAAATCTCTTAAATGTCTTATATAAAAATATTTATTTTTTTTTTTAATGACAGAATTATAAATATTCATTCAAAGTATTTTATCTTATTTCATACTTATTTCATAAGTATTTTATCTTATTTCATAAGATTCATTTTTGATTAAATTTCCTTGAGTAAAGCAGTGTGGTAACGATACTTTGGCAATTATATCCAAGATTCTACAGTTATGATTCTACTTTGTATCGTTCTGTTGCGCGATTAATTTCTGGCAACTACACAAATTTTTGTTGCAGTTTTTCGTCTATTTTTAATAACAATCAGAATAATTTTAAATCAAGTGCAACAAACAATCAATTCTAAAAAAAGATGGTCTAAACAAATTCATTTTCATACGCGGCCAATAAATAATTCTGACGCAAAGCATCATTATTTGTTGTTTTAAATTAAAGAATCATTATTAAACACTGAGAAGATATAAATTCACTAGAAAATTTGGACTTTTCTCGTTCTTTTTTTTTTTTTTTTTTTTTTTATATATATATATAATAACCTGTAATCTCATATGCGGATGCGTACAAAATGTAGTAATGCCCAGTCCTAATTAATTCTATGTCATTTTGTAATTCCACTTCAGTAAATGATAGTTAGTGAGATAGGTATACAATAATTGGGATGAGATTTTATGCAATTATACGCACCTAACGTAATCGCTTACGTATAAGTCAATGGCGTAAAGCACTTCGAGTGTCTGTTTCTGACAAGATCACAAGATACATAAATCGCTGCGAACAAGATGAATTTGCGCCGAAAAATTCTCAAACATTTTATTCAAGATTTTTCTCTCATCTTCGTATTCTTCAACGTTAACTAAGAACGGATACATATCGAAAAAACATAATATACTTTTAAAGATAGACAATAAAAAATGAACGACAAAAATATTTTTAACGCTATTTGACGCTAAATTATAAATAGAAACTAACGTTAAAAGTTTCCAACAATATGCGACGAAAAATCAACTTGCAGTTTATCGCAATTTCAAAAGCTAAAGCTGGCAATCGGTTTCAGCAACTATTGGTTTAAGCAATTATCTGTTAACAATGAGCGAATTCATTATCCATCGCGAACGGTGACGCGACGTGAAAAACGAGAATAAAAAATTTTTCAAACCGATAGTAATCGGGATAGATAAAAAAAAATAACGAGTGGAAACTGGAATTTCGTTTTTGGGTGGTTCTCTGAGACACTTACCTTGAGCATGGGGGCGGTTTCATCGTGCCCGTGTTATCCGCGATAGCAGAACTCGGAAGAACGACGAGGAACGTGAAGAACGCAGCGTGCACCAGAGGACGAAACATCAAAACGGAGCATATCGGGGCCATTTTTTCGTTTTCGACTACCGATTTTCGGCGCCCCTCTCGATTGCGTACTACTATCACGTATGTGTACAATCTATCTTTTTTTTGCTCGTTTCTTATTACGTTGTATCGTCGATCGAGTATCACGATTTGATTTTACGTTACACACAAGTTATAGAAGCACGCGCGTGTCAATTTTTTTTCTTAAAGCTTTACGAAAAAATAGCGTATAATGAAAACAAGAAAAAAACTAACAATGCGTATACCGAAAGTTGGATTTTAACGACGTCTTTCTCCGACTTTCCCTCTTTTCATTTAAGAAACGAAAAGCTGCTCTCTTCTCGATGTTACAATCGTGTACGCGCGCTTTCTTTTTTTAAACGTTTCTTTTATTTTTCCTTCTCTCTCTTCCTCTTTCACTCTTGATCGCGGCTTTGCCTTCTTCGTTAAATGTTTCTCCCTCCGTTGTTCGATTTTTGATATTTGTTTTTATTTTTGCTTAGCCTCGGCTCGATTCGACACAGTGTCTCTCGAAGGACACGAGGATGATAACGCGGGATGATCCTGACACGAATGATCCTTACTTTTTCGTGATCGATTTCGGATGCGGGCCTACGAATTTTCGCAGCCGACGCGGCGGTCTCAGCTCCAACAGCGAGGCCGCATCTCCTCTGCAATACAAAAAAAAAAAAAATTAAATTAGACATGCATGAATTTCTCATGAAAAACATTTCTCTATTAATATCGCAATCGCTTATATGCATATTCTTTATACATTTATAATTTTTATATATTTTTACATTTATATTCGCAATATCTTCGCAGAGCATTTCTCACTACATATGATTAAAATTAGACATGTGAAATTAGTAAAACTTGCAGAAATAAAATATCTCATCAAGTTAATTTAATTTTAACTATAAAATTTTACGCATTTAGCAAACTCGTCCATGAAAACAAATTAAAGTGAATCAAATAATGTCATTTTTTAATGAAAACGATATTCTCGGAAAATGGAAAAATATATAGTACGGTTTTTTCTTTCACTGCGTCCGCGAACAACCGTTCGATTCTTACTACGTTCTTGTCTCAAGGAAACTAAACTTATCCACGTAGCAATAGTCTAATAACCGCACCGGTAAATCGATTGCTATACTCTCATTAGCTAATTACACTCAACGCGTCTGAATTATGCGACGAGCTGCGTCTGATTTATGCGACGAGCTGAGTCTATGATTTGTGAGTCACATTAAAATAATTGGGTGTGTGTTACAACGCCGTGCTGATCACGGGGATGATAAATATATCATACAGTAAAGAATGATCTTGAGCATCTATCGCAATGAATCATTTATGAATTTGAAAATAATAATTCGACAAATTTATGAAAGACGGTAACGGTAATCAAGCATTGTGACTTTGTTAACAAACAAAATAAAAAAAAAGAAAATAAAGTTTTTATATTTTTGTAAGCAAACATTTTAACGTAAGATTGCAATAAGTCCCATCAGTTTTGCGAGCAAAATTGACCTCGTCAAGAAGCCTTGGATAATTTCAAACATTTCTCGGCAACGGAACCTGGATTGAAAATATTATATTTGGGTTTTGTAAATTATCTGTAAATATATCACGTGTCGTAATTAATACTAATAATGTAACAGGTACCTGCATGAACAAACATAGTCTGCAAATTTCATAGAATCGCAATTCAATTCGTCAATGTAAATGTACTGAGAAATTTATCCTAACTAATTGATTAAAAAAATAAGTGTTCCATAATAATGTAACTGATTTTTTTAATAATTTGAAAAAATTAATCTTGAATTTGACAAAATTAAATTATTTAATAAAATTATCCTTTAACAATACAATTAACATATAACAATATATTTAATAATATATTTATTTTATTTAATTTATATATTACATGATTATTGATATAATAAGTCATTCATTTAAATTATAACATATTACTATTAAAATTCAACAATTTAGTTTTTTCAAGCTATTAAAAGATTAAAAGATTAGTTACAACGTGACTTCATTTGAGTCATATATAATTACTTTTATAATTATAGTTTAAGTATAGTTTTATAATTATAGATAAATTACTTTTATAATTAAAATAAGATCAAAAACAAAATTCTGGATTATAAATACGAAATTCTGATCGCAAGTTTTAAGATGCGTTTTATTTTCTGCATGATCGCTCGCCATTGAAACGTGTGCATGTATCAGCGATACGCTTGTTAAGTTTGTCAATATCAGTCACCAAATTGACATCGCTTGCACTTATTTCCGTCTCTAAATGGCATCGGCTACATTTAATCACAGAGTGACCACGAGAGCGACACGTGTTACCTGCCTTAATTACGATATATGAATTGAACGAATAAATCAAATCAGTATTAAATAAGGACTAAATATTTATTATCAAATAATTATCAATAACTTTCGTGACATAGTTTAAGATTTCCTCTTCTCCCTCTCAAACACGCGTGCGCAATTATATATGTGTATGTATATATATATATATATATAAAAATTGTGTAATTGTTTTAAGTTTATATATATCTCTGAAAGGTTAATAGATACGCGAAAATAAGAAGGCCAGCTAGTTTTCGAATAGCTATGTTGCGAAACACGGCATAACGCCCGTGACCGATTATTTGATTAACCATGATTCAATGGAACAAAATTATAAATTAACAATACGTTTCATTATAGCACCCTCTGATATCGTGATAATGTAATCGGTCATATAATCGTAAAAAAATTTTGAGATTACAACAAACGAGAGCACAGTACAAGTAACTGTGAATGTTTGATCCTCATTTTGATCTTATTTATATAAGGATTTTAAGGAAATGATCAAGATACGATAAATCAATCTTTACAATTAAAGTACCTCTTATCTCGACGCGCGCATAACCACTTACAATCAACCTTTGCGTATCTTTTTCTTCGAATAGCGTGATCGCTCCACTCCTGATCGTGCGCCAACTCGTCGTGTAAAATTATCCCTCAAGAGCGTAACGGTTCAGTGACAGAAACGCACACGCGGCTAGTCTAATTGCAGCTACTAATGCTGGACGACGAGATCTCCGATGTATGCGAGATAGAATTGGATAGGATGAGGATCTGAGAAACGGGAGAAACGGGAGATAGAAGAGAAGGAAGAAGAGAAAAAACGAAAGAGGAAAGGAGAGAAGGAGATACACGCCGACGATGCACTAGTCTCTCTCTCTCTTTCCCGCCGACGGGAATCCGACTCCTCCTGACTCCTCAGCTCCTCCAGCAATGCACACGGTGCAACGTGCGTCGTGCGACTGATTCGCGCGTCCCACGCGGCTCGCCTTTTAAACAGTGTTACGTCACACCGCGTTACAAGTCGAGCCTCCGACGGCGTGGCCGTCGATTGGACAAAAGCGGCGCGGTAGTTGCGCCGATTGGTCGACATGGGACACACACACTCCATGTCGGATTCAAACTTGAGACGCATTCATGGCGGGACGTAAAGATACGCGCGCGCGGGCACGCGCAAAAGAGAGAAAGGGAGAATGATCCGGATCTAAGAGAGGTTGTTGTTACTGATGTTGCGTGCGTTTTGGAAAACGAAAATGAATCTGTAAATAAGATCGGATGACAATGACCGACGATTAAATCGCGGATATCATAAACGTCTCTCGTACACATGCGCGCGAACAAACCTTTTTAGATATCATTTTCGACGATTATACAGATAAGAATCTAGTATATGCTGAGAAGATTACAAAAAAATTACACACGTTTAAAGCTAAACGAAAGGACATTTAGATACTTGAATGTGTGACGTAGAATCTTAAATATTATTTTTAATATAAACACGTTTCGCGATAAATCAAAGTTATACGTATTAAAATTGACGGAATCGTTTACAATCACATATTAAATGACATTCATAAGTTCGAGTTATTTTTAATGTCTCTTATAAGTAGGGAAAATTATATAAAGGATATTATTAAAACTTCTTTTTGCGGATAAGAAAATGTCAAGATATAAAAAAATCATATACGCAAACGTTAATCGAGCTCTGACGTCTTAATTCACAATTTCTCTGCTTATAGTGCTCATGACGTCGATCGCTGGCGCAAATAGTGAAAGTATCGCAGGAACGTACAAAATTGAGAACTGTGCACAACTGATGAGAAATAAATAAACGTCAGAAGTGACGTTTAAATATAACATATTTAAGAAACCGTTCTACCTAGTTGTAATAAGCAAAAGTTATTGCGGCAATCGGAGAGTTCTTTTCTCTTTTTCGAAGAGTCCGTAAATTCACTCGACGGAACAAAGTGTATTGCTAAATTCATAAAAAATCGACAAAACGATCATTACTTGCACGAAACGATTCGTTTCGTGCAAGTAAAAAGTAGGTCGTATGCCATGGTTCATTGACAATAAGCGAAAATATACTTCAAGGTTATATCAACTAGATGCCGCGAAAAAAGATTGATTGTGCTGACCGGTGAAACGGCGAATGATCAGCGTAAAACCGCCGTGCTATCGTAATATAAAATTGAATCGTCTCACAGATATCATGGATTATCATTCACCATTAATCGATAATATTGTGCATGTTAATCGTTTTTTCGTCATCGTGTTGTTTCTTGATAATGATCGTATCGACAGAAATCGTGACGGTTAAATAGAAGAAATGCACATACCCTCCTCATCTATCATTGCGCAATCGATATTATATAATCCTTTTTATAATACTTTGAATCACCACAGCTTTGAGCTTTCCACTCACGTTCCTAACGAGTGAACAGTCACGAGTTACATTATTCTAAACGGCGGCAGGTACATATGCACATATGCATAACATTTATTTAATTGTCCGTCGTTCAATACAAATACATTATCCGGAGAACAAAAGACAAAGGACAAAAGGATAAGCAGATGGATATTACTCATCGGCGGAATATAAAGTACGTCCCTATTCTAAAGAAAAACAGAACATCATGATTCAGAAGATCATTCTTCACCTATTTCTTGCATCTGCGTTTCATTATCTGCTGTCTAATCTCGATATCTTATCTATATCTCGCGCCTGTACAGCCTCCTCGACAAAAATTGGCACATCACGATCGTTTTTCTGCTGCCATCATATATCGTTACGATGGCGAAACAATTTTTGGACCAAGTTTCGTGCAACTTTATATAATCGGGCACTTCCTTTTCCGAGTCATCATGTTTTCAAGATTCAAACGCGATTCAAATGCCGGGTTTACAAATTCAGCAGTTCGAGTCAAGTTTTCCTATGACCGTTTACAAATTAACAAGCTACAGATAGCTTTATGCGGTGCAATGACTTGATCCCAGTCAGATTTCAACATGTAACATTACTTTTCGTTGCGTCATGTATTCGAAATCATAGACTAATATCATAGACGATACTAAGACCGCGGTTATTTGTTTCCTTAACATGATGAGATTAATTAACTCAGTCAGTTGTATGTAATTAAAACTAAACAACTTTATGTATATCAAACTATCATTTATTAAATCACAATCATCATTTTTTATATCATTTTATTTTCCAATTTTTGCAGCTGTTTCAACGCTATTTCAACGAACGAAATTCGCTATTATAATATTAAAAGAACACTCAGCGTAATGAATGTAATTAAAACGATTTAATTCTCTTATCGAGCACGATTCTTGTTCGGGATAACGAAATCACTGACAATTAAGCTGTTCGCCTTGTTTAAAGACGCGGTAATCTACAATTATTTTACAGGTACGATTATTTCTGCTTGTATTTGCAAGTCTTTGCAGACAATTAATATATTGTCGCGTGTCCATGACAAATGGAAGAACGTTTCTTATTAACAAAATTAACATTCATTGTGTTCGTTAATCGGCAAGCAGAATCTGCTTTTCGCGGAAAAACTGGTTTACGCGATACTCTTGAACAATTATCCGACTTAATCTTGTCTTAACTACCCGATTTCGACGAAGTGTAGAGGAGATTAATTGTGTATAAACTTTCTTTTAATACTTTCCCTCGAGATGTTTTGCGAGACTAGCCTTGCCGAGCGCGATCGGATGACGTTTTTTTGTGCGTAGCGCTCCGTCTTAATTAAATTATACAAACGTAAAAATTGCAAAATCGATTTTTGGTATGGATTGACTTTCTTCTTATTTGTCATCGAAAATTGAAACCATTTTAACTCGGAATAAGTAAGAGAAAAATTGGAACCATTTTAGCTCGGGATAAGTAAGAGGAACATTTCACGAGAGTTATCTCAAACGTATCGCGAAACTTATTTCAAAGCAAAATATCGAATTACCCATTAACAATTGCATCGTATACCGATTAAAATATTACGGAAAATAAATTTAGTAACATTATTTGTAGATAGAAATGTCTCAGCAATAATTGCACACAATTGTTGCATTTATTTCTGTAACTTAGTAATTTTTAAATAATTTAAAAATTATATTCTAGTTCAGTATCACAGTGTGAAGGAGCAGATAAATATTATGAAGTACTATTCGATGTTCAAGAATGTCGAATTGTCATTCTGTGAGAGATGATAATGGATGATAACGTTGTTTTTAATCTTATCATTAAAGAAACAAGCGCTATTACAAGCGAAATTACTTGCAAAGATCAACCCCCATTAAAGATAATTTGCACTTTAATGAGACAATACAAAAAATCGAGAAATTCAATAGAATTATCCTCTCAACTTTTTATTTATATAATACAGAATGTAATTTTTGCGAACCGCCATATAATAAATTATGCTTTAACATCTTGAACGATGCAGAAGAAACAAGGATTTCAGATAAAATTTATAAATGTACCTATAAATACAACATAATAGACCGGTGAAACTGTTGTCATTTTGGCTAATTCAATTTCATCCATGTTTACGAGAATTGTTAAATCGATCTTTGAAATCTTTTCTTTCTTGTTTAAAGAAAATTCACGCGATAGAAGGCATAAGATTCGAACACAAAAGCAGCCAAAGGTAACACGAGAGATTGCGTTACGGCGCCTTCGCACTTACAATTAATCGCAACACGCCGCGCTCGAGTGGACATCATTTTAGCGACAATCATTCTATTGGCTATTTTTAGCCGGAAATAGGTCGGTGTGTGTGGAGGGTTGGTGGCAATAAGAGGCCATGCTGAATAGTTTCTGCCGGCGGGTGTCGTCGCCGAGCCACGAGGTTCGAGAATCACCGTTGCTCGAGTCAATTATCTTCATGGGTATCTTTTCTTCGTCTCTCGTTTCTGAGTCTCGCGATTAAAATCTCGACTCCGTACGACGTTAATAACATATTTTTGGTGTCAAAAAAAAAAAAAATATCGCGAAATTGTCATAGCAAGTTGATGGGACGCTGTAACTTCCGATTCGCATCAATCTGTCGCCGCAATTACCGCATGTGTTTTTGACAGTGATTCATGACACCGACAAACGTTACTGTCAGAATATGAAGAATGGATTTTATGCAGAGAAACCGCTAATTTAGAATATCACATTAAATTTTCGATATCAAAGATGGTTTCAAATAGGATAATCCAAAAAAAAATTTCGATATATAGTTGATACGACATCTTTAAGAGGATTTGTGCGCTATAACTAGATATATGTCCGCTTATTAACATAGATTGATTAACGGCGTAAGACAACGATCTCGATTGATGGATGTTCTAGTGCACGATGAATATATTTGAGTATGATGAGCTAGAATCGTCGGTGTTTACGCATGTGATGACAGCCATGCATCCCGTACTTATCTCTTTCCGGGAAATCCTCTCTTCTTTTTTTCATCATTCTTATCCAATTCCTCAAGCATTAATAAATTTCTATCATATTTATTTTTTGACATACAAATTTTGTATAACAAAAATTACATACAATTAAAAATTCTATATATATTAAACATTTTTAAGTATCTAAAAGATTATTTTCTCTATTTTTTTGTATGAATTAATAATTATATACAATAATCAATTTATAATTGTATTATATATAAACAATTATAAATAGAAAGTGAGAAACAGGTGAAGAGTGATCTAATCATGATGTTCTGTTTTTCTTTAGAATAGGGATATACTTTATATTCCGCCAATAAGTAATATCAATTTGCTTATCCTTTTGTCCTTTGTTCCCCGAACAATTATCTATCAATATCTATATAGATATTAACTATAATTATAATATAATAAAAATAATAAATTTTTTAAATATATCAATGTATTATTTAGCATATTGTCTTTTAATAATTAAATACTCTTAATATCAACATATTCAAGTTTGTCTGACGCATTTCTGGTTTAACCGACAAAGAATCGGACATGATATGTACAATAATTTAGACTCGTATCACTATATGTAAGCTTGTGCAAGGATGAATAACATCTATCACGCTCATCAATCAACACACAATCAGCTTACGTAAAAATCTTGTTTTTTTTTGTGTCGCATATTTAAACGACTGTTCCACACGAAAGTACATGAAACAGTAAATAATTAACGTTTTTATCCGAAATAGATTTCAATCTTTCCAAGAGCGATCAATCACTACAGTCTAAAATTATTATTAGAACAATATGTATTCTTAAACAGATGTTTGAGTTAAGTTTGTTTGATATAAGTTCAATCTAAAAATACATTGAGAAATAATAAGCATTGAGAAATACATTGAGAAATAATAATATTTTTAGCAGGCTCATTAATGTAAAACCCAAACCTTTTTTGTCAAATATGAATTAACGAAAATTAATTAATTATATGATCGCATCTCGGACCAAGATTGTTACAGACGAACTCAATCCGCAGTGAGAAAGGTCGACTTGATCAGCCACGGCGATGGTAAATGATTATTAATAGCAACAGGCGACAACTAAGAGGTGTCATGGAATTAATTACCACACGCGTAATGACACTGTCATTAGGCAATTCAAGAATTCGTCATCATCTATTGAATATAACTGTACGCACTTGAGTAAATGCGGGTCGCATCCGCTACATGATCGAAGAATGTGTGCTTCGGCGCAAATCGCGTGTTTCTGCGCGATATCAACTTCACGTACTTCTCAAATAATCTCAAATAATCTAATCGGAAGCTAATTGGAAAATCGATCGGAATGATACCAATAAATGACGGCACTTGTTATGACGCACATAATAGAATGAATATTTAAGCGTGAATATTTAACCCTGATCCATTGAAAAGATTCTCTCAGCTCTGAGTGTACTGCACCGTTATAAAAAAATCGATAAATTAACTGGTAAGAAAATTAAAGAGATATAATAAATATGAACTATCAATCGTCTAGAAATAATATTATTTCTTACACAATTATGGGACAAATTTCTGATTGAAGATGTCATCACACGCAACAGCACATCTGCACAAAGAAAACTTTATATCCAAAATTACTAATGTAATAATGTAATAGAAGTTACAAACCATCAGGTAATTACAAATTTTTTTAAAAACAATAATGCAATGTAATTTTTATACTTTGTCTTAGTAAAAATTTTTATATTATACAAGGCAAAACTTGTTGAATAAAAGTTAGTATTGTAAAGACAAGTAAAAAATATATGAGAGAAAATTTTTATTTAGTAATTTTTTACTATAGTAGATACTATAGTAAAAATTAACACTTTCCACTTTAGAATATGGCTTGAGCGCCGATTTAACAAAAATTATTTTATTTATATGACAAAAATTAGTGTTGCCATAGTAAAAGTTATATCGAAATCATGTAAACGTTTCAAATTCAGCGACTCAATTTAATTTTAAATTTTACTATGTCGTACTGTAATTTAGTCTATAAAGTCATGATGATCTACTGATAATAAAAAAATAGTAAAATGTGATTCAAAATTGTATTAATAAAACTTAATATAAAATTTTCTCGCGTATATGTTTATCGCATCAGACGATACATTCCCTATGTGCATTCCCCAGCACTCGCGTTCGTACTCATCGACGCAACATGTGTTAATTAAGGATACGCATACATCTAAATCATGCAGAAACGACATATGATTATTCAGGCACGATTCAATGAAAAACGACGGAGTTACGAATGCATCCGCCTTCGAGGAGAGGTCCGAAGGATTCTTGTCATGCGGCCGCTAGTTAATCGCTATCGGCCAAGAACACGAGAATTCATTTTGTACGATGCATATCGCCCGATAAAAAAATGTCGAAAAAAATACGAGGGAAAAGGAAGGAAGATTGCACGTGCAATCACAGTTATGTAATGCGCGAGCAATTACGCAAATTGTTCAGTCCGATGACAAAAAGCGCACGAAAACGAATAAGATGAATGTCTCGTGACATCCGGTAAATCCAGTTTATAGTAATTAAATTCTTTTGTAGATGTGGAATCACAGATCATCGTACGATCGATGACGATCAATTCGAGAGGAATCACTTAAGTTAAGCATAAGATTATGCACGTGATTGCAATTCGTTATTATTCATTTGAGACTCATGAACAGTGTGAAAGAGCAGATTTATTGTTTATCATTCACATCGCTAACGAGGCAGTTTTAAACAAAATTAAAGAATATGAATTCATCATAAATTAGTTAATTCATTCTAGACTATGCGTTAAAATTCGTATTTACTCATGTATTTCCGTGACTCATCAGCCCACTGATAAGATACTTGCTAGTAAAACATGAATTAGTACATAACATAAACGAGTCGCACATTATGAATAACGAATAACAAATCACGAACACTATGGAAGATTTAACGAACGACAAATCTTATATGAAGAGCGAACTGCGAATTACGAAGCGCAAATCGCACATAGTCTGATGCTAACTTTATTATTCAGTCGATCTCATGGATGAAGCTGGTGTCGCGGTTTCCTTCTTGCGGTGAATGTCGTGAGTTCTATTATGTAATATGCGATTGTGTTTCTTCTAACGCGAGTCGTAATATAAGAGCAGCGATCGACATTAATGATAATATCTCGCGATATTGAGAGTAATCAACCTATTATATATATACATATATATATATATAGGGTGTCCCAAAAAAAGGTCAAGCGGTCATATGCAAATAGAACAGACTAAACTAAGTCGAAAAGTCTTGTACTATTTTGCGATTTTTGCAATAGTTAACGAGTTATTAATTTATGAAAATAGTCAAATTGCAAACGCGCGATGAAAGAGGACCGCCCAATGAGACACGCGTTCGCCGTCGCTAGACACGCGTGGAGTTGTTAATTGCAAGCGGCATTGACTACGCTTTCATCTACGTATGTTACGTGCGCCTAGTGTGCTCTACGTGTGTCTAGCAACGGCGAATGTGTCTCACTGGGCAGTTTTATCTCACCGCGTTGATAGGCGCGTGAGGAATTGTTTACTTCAAGTGGCAATAGCTATAGCCAATATATTAAAGAAATCAATTCCTCGCGCGCCTAGCAACGATGATCGCCGGGCGGGAATATTTTACTGCTCGCTTGCATTTGCCGGTGGGCCGGGCTAATACGGTCATTTTTAAGTATTAATAACTCGTGATAATTATCGTGAAAATTGCAAAATGATACAGAACTTTTCTATTCAGTTTTACTAGCTCTATTTACACATGATATGACCGATGCCGGACACCCTGTATATAGGCTGATTGTTGTGTTTGATAAACACAAATATATATATATATATATACCGCGATAAACAATTGAAGATAATTAGAGCAAAGTGCTTGGCTTAATAAAGATAACAAAATTAGAAGTAATAAGAATAAGAAAAATATATACCTATTAGAAGTTAGCCCCCCACTTTTAGAAATAACTTATTTTGAGAGTTGTGCTGAATTGTGCTAGGTTTGTGCTACATTGTGCCCGAATTTTAAAACCGTAATGTGAAAAATGTCATAAAAAATGAAAAAAAACGACATTTTAGGCTAGCCCCCCACTTTGCGATTTTTTTAATTTTCTCGATTGTGCTAGGTTGTGCTAGGTTGTGCTAACATTGTGCCAAAATATTATCTTTAAAAAATAATAACAATAGAAGTTATGATAAAAAATAGATTTGGGAAAAAAAATATATAAATGACATTTATTCTTATATCAGTCATCTAAAGAGTATGCAAATGCATATCTAATATATATTCGCTTAGCACAAGTTGGCACAACCGTCGGTTTCGTCAGCACAACGATATAAAGAGCACTTTACTCTTGAACGTGGCCCTTCGCGCACGCATTTTTTGTTAAAAATTCGGATTTTTAGTTATTGGATGTCCATAATACTGCATATCTGAGTTGTGCTAGGCTAGCCCAAGTTGGCACAACCATAACTTTCGTCAGCACAACTATATAAAGGGCACTTTACTCTTGAGCGCGGCCCTTCGCGCATGCATTTTTTGTTAAAAATTCGGATTTGTAGTTATTGGATGTCCATAATACTGCATATCTGAGTTGTGCTAGCCTAGCACAAGTTGGCACAACCATAACTTTCGTCAGCACAACGATATAAAGGGCACTTTACTCTTGAGCGCGGCCCTTCGCGCACGCATTTTTTGTTAAAAACTCGGGTTTGTAGTTATTGGATGTCCATAATACTGCATATCTGAGTTGTGCTAGCCTAGCACAAGTTGGCACAACCATAACTTTCGTCAGCACAACGATATAAAGGGCACTTTACTCTTGAGCGCGGCCCTTCGCGCACGCATTTTTTGTTAAAAATTCGGATTTTTAGTTATTGGATGTCCATAATACTGCATATCTGAGTTGTGCTAGGCTAGCACAAGTTGGCACAACCATAACTTTCGTCAGCACAACGATATAAAGGGCACTTTACTCTTGAGCGCGGCCCTTCGCACACGCATTTTTTGTTAAAAACTCGGGTTTGTAGTTATTGGATGTTCATAATACTGCATATCTGAGTTGTGCTAGCCTAGCACAAGTTGGCACAACCGTCGGTTTCGTCAGCACAACGATATAAAGGGCACTTTACTCTTGAACGCGGCCCTTCGCGCACGCATTTTTTGTTAAAAATTCGGAATTTTAGTTATTGGATGTCCATAATACTGCATATCTGAGTTGTGCTAGCCTAGCACAAGTTGGCACAACCGTCGATTTCGTCAGCACAACGATATGAAGGGTACTTTACTCTTGATCGCAGCCCTTCGCGTACGCATTTTTTGTTAAAAACTCGGGTTTGTAATTATTGGATATTCATAATACTACATATCTGAGTTGTGCTAGCCTAGCACAAGTTGGCACAACCATAACTTTCGTCAGCACAACGATATAAAGGGCACTTTACTCTTGAACGCGGTTCTTCGCGCACGCATTTTTTGTTAAAAATTCGGATTTGTAGTTATTGGATGTTCATAATACTGCATATCTGAGTTGTGCTAGCCTAGCACAAGTCAGATATGCAGTATTATGAATATCCAATAATTACAAACCCGAGTTTTTAACAAAAAATGCGTGCGCGAAGGGCCGTGATCAAGAGTAAAGTACCCTTCATATCGTTGTGCTGACGAAATCGACGGTTGTGCCAACTTGTGCTAGGCTAGCACAACTCAGATATGTAGTATTATGAATCCAATAATTACAAATCCGAGTTTTTAACAAAAAATGCGTGCGCGAAGGACCGCGTTCAAGAGTAAAGTGCCCTTTATATCGTTGTGCTGACGAAAGTTATGATTGTGCCAACTTGTGCTAGGCTAGCACAACTCAGATATGCAATATTATGAACATCCAATAACTACAAATCCGAATTTTTAACAAAAAATGCGCGCGCGAAGGGTCGCGCTCAAGAGTAAAGTGCCCTTCATATCGTTCTGCTGACGAAACCGACGATTGTGCCGATTTGTGCTAAGCGAATATATATTAGATATGCATTTGCATACTCTTTAGATGACTGATATAAGAATAAATGTCATTTATATATTTTTTTTCCCAAATCTATTTTTTATCATAACTTCTATTGTTATTATTTTTTAAAGATAATATTTTGGCACAATGTTAGCACAACCTAGCACAACCTAGCACAATCGAGAAAATTAAAAAAATCGCAAAGTGGGGGGCTAGCCTAAAATGTCGTTTTTTTTCATTTTTTATGACATTTTTCACATTACGGTTTTAAAATTCGGGCACAATGTAGCACAAACCTAGCACAATTCAGCACAACTCTCAAAATAAGTTATTTCTAAAAGTGGGGGGCTAACTTCTAATAGGTAAAATATATATGTGTTTGATAAACTTAAGAACATATATATATATATATATATATGTGTGTGTGTGTGTGTAAAAATATGTGTAAAAATATACTCTGCATTGCGTTGAGCTTAGATTCGTTGATTTGATAGATCAAATGATCATACAGATCAATCATTTGCATCTTTGCGGAATGCAAATTTTCATTCATGAAAGAAGCCATACTGCCATCTTTTAATATGATCTCGTAATAAAATGATTTACACACTGATGGATAAGAAACTGTCGATAAAGACAACGTCGATAAGGCAGTTCATCAGTCGGTAAAAAAAAAGAAATAAATTATTACATTGTGTTGCATCACAAAATATACTCTCATTTATATACAACTTTAAAATATGCAAAAATTGCAAAAATTATATCAAACTTATATCAAAGAGTTTAATACATCAAAAGTCGTCAAAAAGAAAAAAAATGAAAAAGAGCGAGAAGGGTTTTTAGAGAAAAAGAAATTTTTTTAATTTTATTCAATAAAATAAAGTCATTTATAAATTTTCATTTAAATATTATTTTATTTAAATATTCATTTAATTTTTATTTAAATATTATCTTTCATTTAAATTATTTATCATTAATTAATTATACAAGGATTTCTTTGCATATATAGTTTGTTATAATGACCATATCATAACAATAAGGCATTCCCGAAAATATTTCTTCGCGAATATTTATTTATGATAAATTGTAGATCCGTGCTTGTCGGCACGTACGATCCGAGTTCTGGTTAACGCGAGACTCGCGAATGAGCGCATCGTCCGAAAGTGGAAGGTCTGCTGTCACGTGTAGTCTGTTCATTTATCATGACCTTGAAAACGCTCCGTTCTGTAAACTTATCCACGAATTTGTAACAATATGAGACAATCGGTGTTTTACATAAAGCGCATTTCAATGCATCTCTTCAATGCAATTTTATGCTAATAGCAGCATACAGAAACGCGAACAAAGTAATCGAGTAACGTTTTTTTTATCTTATCAATCCGGTGAAGTTCGCTTTGCGTGTCTGAAAAAATGGAAAATATTGTAAAATATACAACAACATTGTCAAGTGTAACTTTTCGCGTTAATGTATTATAAATTACGTTACGTAGTCGTATATATGCATCGTATATACTCAAAACTTTGTACGAACATCAGAAAATTTTCTTGCAATATAAAAAAAACTATAAATCACAATTTTTGCAATTTTAAACATCGCTAAGAAACTAATACACGCGCAATTTACTGTATGGCTAGTCTTTAAGATCACGAAGAGGAGCTTTGCGCATTTGCCAAGACACGCAAAGTTTAAATCGTGGAAAATTTTTATCACCGTCTGCAAACGCGATCAGTCTCAGTCGATTCGTAGGGGAGAGACAAAATAATAAAGAACGCAATAGAGAGAATACTGATCTGCAATTATTTCATTGCGCTATGTGACGTCAACAAGCGTGCTCGCCAATCGCATGTGAGACCACGAGTGAACCCCAAGGCGAAATCGGCGGGCGAACGATATCAGCGCAAGCTCAATTAAAATTGATTTCACGATCGTGGGCGACAGACGAGACTGACCCTTCACCTCCGACAATGACGATTAATTGCGAACGTCAGGCTTTACAACGTCGTACGATAAATTCTGATCGAACTACTTAATAGCGATTAAAGGACCAACGAACACAAAGCATTTCTTTGTGTGCATGTGATCTAAAGAATTATGTATAAAACTTGAAATATCAAAAATTATAAAAATGTTTTTTATATTCTTATTTTATATATAATATATATTCTTAATTTAATTTATAACAACTAATACGAGGCTCATTCGATAGGTAAGATAAATTTTTGCGAGATAGTGCTACAATGAACTGTGTAGTATATGGCCAGGAATTAACACTATTCACAAACTGCCTCATACCTCAAGTTTCAGACAAAAGTGACGCTTAGTTTACATATAGCAGACGTTGGAAGTGAACATAGCAGCAGTGTCATAAAAGTAGAGAAAGACAAATTCCGTGATTAAACTTTTTTATTTAAAGAAGTGGACGGCTGCGCAGATTAAAGCCGAATTCACGGGGATTCTGCACTAGCGTTGAAGACCGTTTATTTTTGGATTAATGAAAAAGAGGTCGGACATCAACCAAAGATGAAGCGCACCCCGGCTGTCCAATTGAAATCACTACGCCAGAAACGATTGAAAAAATCCATTGTATCATCATGGAAGATTACCGAATAAAGGTGACATAGCATGACATAGCTGAAATTATAGGCGTCTCAGTAGATAGGGTGCATAATATCCTGCACAAAGAATTAGAAATGAAAAAACTTTGTGCACGATGGGTGTCGCGATTGCTGACCATCGATCAAAAACGCATGCGAAAAGATATTTCGCAGCAGTGTTTGTCGATGCTTAAGCGCAATCCACAAGACTTTTGGCGTCGATTCGACCGTAGACTTGGATCCATCATACACCCGAGTCAAAACAACAGTTGAAGCAATGGACAGCGCCTGGTGAATGTATGCCGAAGGAGACGAAGACTGTTTTATCGGCCGGGAAGATAATGACCACTGTTTTTTAGGATTCCCAAATCAGGAATCATCTTCATTGACTACTTACAGAAGGGTCAAACAGTCATAGGAGCATATTATTCTACACTTTTGAATCGTTTGTACGAAGAGCTGCAAACGAAACGGCCGAGATTGGCGCGCAAAAAAGTCATCTTTCACCATGACAATACTCCGGCTTACACCTCCACAGTCGCAATGGCAAAATTGCATGAATTAAGATTCAAATTGCTGTTCCATCCATCCTATTTTCCTGATTTGGCCCCTTATGACTTCTTTCTATTCCCAAACCTCAAAATCTGGCTCGAGGGAAAGAAATTTTCGTCCGATGAGGAGGTCATCGATGCGTATTTTGAAGGCCTCGAGACTTCCTATTTTTCCGAAGGGATAAAAAAATTGGAACACTGTTGAACTAAGTGTGTAGAGCTCCAAGGAGACTATGTCGAAAAATGAAAAAGAATTTTTCAGAAAATAGGTGATTTTATTGCTTTTTTACCTGACTTATCAAACGACCTTCGTAAAAATAAAGATATTTTGTAGGCGATTAAAATTCACGATACTAATGTTTTGAAAATAGCACATTATATAACAAATTTTTATTCGACTCAAGGATTAGGAAAATTGCAATATCATTTTATTGTTATTCAAAGATCATTGATAACGACAAATTAATTAATAATGTAATATTGTGCAATACAAAATTATATGAGAATGTAACATTGAATTGCGCGTTTACGGATACTTGAATTTTTAAATGTAATCATTCTCGTTATACGATTGAAAAAACGTCCATATAATGATTCTGCGAATATGATCAATGATGTGAATCATTCTGAAAATCCGACTGATTAGAGGCACCTATTGGAATGAGTTATTTTTAACGACCAAAATTATTCGTACTTATTCGCAAACAGACACCAAGTGTATATATTGTTACGTTTAATGACAAGTGAGTAAACTCAAGCGAAGACTCATAATTGCAAAGTATAATTAATTAACCATGACGATGTGCAACTTCATAGAATGTTAAGTAATTATGATTGTTAGCGTAACAATATTAAGTAATACCGAATGATAATGAACTGAATAGATCATGCACTGTAAGTAATTTTCTCTAATGAGCTATGATTTAGAATGAATAAATATATTTTACTTCTTGCCATTTTATCTTCGGAAAAAAAGAAGATATAATACCTATTACATATAGTCATAATGCAACTATGTTTCTGAAAGCCTTCATAATTTCAAGAATCATTGATATTCTCGATATTTTCCAATTAGATAATTATAAAACTTAATAAATACATATGCATACAATATTAATAATCATGAACGCGTTAATTTGCGGATGTCACTTTACGAGTCTCTACTCGATAAAATGTGCAATTCCGTAACAATAAGAATGTTGAGTATAGGATAGAATGTTGATATGTCGCTAATCAAGGTAAAAGTAGAATTACTTTCCGTTCGATCAATCGTGGATCTTTTTACCAACTCACAATACTCTCGAGATCCCTGCGTTATCATACAATCATGCAAACAATCTTCGATTTCCGCTTTAATTAAATAAATGTTTCTCATCCAATTTAATCCAAATTCTTTATTTGCAAATTTTATTTGAATTTTATTTGCTTGTGATTAGTACATAAAAGTTTGCGAATTTCCTTTTTCCACATGAAATATGTCTTGTTTCATTGATGAGAGATTACGTGAAAAGTAAACTAGCAAAGGTTAAAATAATAACAAAGTTGCGCAGGTGGTAAACGAACAAATGGCGAAAGTCTCACGCTTATCTCACATTAATACGAGGCCAAAGTCCGCAAAATGTGTAATGTTACATCATCGAGCATAATACAAAATACGAGGAACGATTGATAACAGTAAAATTAAAATTCAAAGTGACGTCACGACATTTTTACTCATTTTATATTTTCAAATTAAAAGATTCTCATCAGGAAATCTTTTGTAACTCGAGCTAAATCGATCATATATCGAAAATCACGAGCTTTGGAATATTCAAGTTGAGAACCAGTATTTAGTCGAGCCCCTCGGTCAACAATCAATCTATCCAATGAGCGGCTTTCTTGTTGTGACGTCGTAGGTCATCAAGTCATCAAATTCAAGCGACGGCTGATTTGTCGGCTCGCGTGTTACTCATTACGAGACATTTTATTGGCAAATCGGTCAAAGTCACGTATATTGCTCCAATTGTTGCGGTCAATCGAGTCTAGTTCGCTAAACAATGTCATCAAAAGTATAACTGCTAAATTAGTCACCGACATCAAACAATTTCCGCAATCGTCTAATGATACATTCTTTGATCAGATTACAAAATTTGTTTTGCAAAAAGAGTGAAATATTTTGTTTTAATTTTTTGCTACCATCAGCATTAGCATCTTAAATAAATCTCTTTCTAAGAGAACTAAATTTCCGAAGATTATTATATATATATGAAACAAAAAGTTTTATATCCATTACTTAAATTTATAAAATAAAATAAATTCAATTCTGTGCAACATAAATTACTATTAATGATTAATCAACTCATAAATCGACATAATTAAATAATCGATTTATTTGCATCAAATACGTGTCTTCCTTGACGCGACTCCAAAGTTTTCGTAAACAATTTGATAATCGTCGTAATTTCCGCGGGGATTCTCTTTCCGCACAATCGCAGCGGGAATATAATATTGTCTTCAATGACGCAAGATAATCAAGTAATTTGACGTCAGCGAATACAATCTCTGATAGCAAATTGCGTTGAACACATTGGTGCGTGCTAAAAGTTGTGGCATGCGGTAGCTTTACTACAATTTACTATTTTGGCTCTTTGTTTTGTCGATTTAATAACCTTTGTAGCTTTTGTTAAACTTTATATCTTTTGTTATAATGTTCCTTTGTGTCAATTCAGAATCGACGATCTTTAACTTGATGTTGTTAAAATGAAAATATTTAACACGATTAGTAAAGTAGGATCTCTTATAATCCCAGAAAGAAGCTCAATTATAATAATACAAAATTTTTAGAATATGTTCAATAAAATTCGGTTCTGGAACCAAAATATATCAAATGTCAAATTACTTAAAAAAACTTTTTTTTAATCACAGTAACAAATGTAGAATAATTGTAAAAATAACATTGTGTTTGTAATACCTGGGATTTGTCATATCTCGCGCTTAACGGGTTAACAGTCGACAGGCAAATTTGCCACGAGTTTCAGAATGAGAACCGCTCGAGACGAGCCTCTCGTTCAACCGGTTGGATCGCCAATCACGAACCGTCTCGCTACCAACGCCTACCGAACCGACGAATCACGAGCAACCAAGGCGAAGGCTCGTCTTGTATCTTGCACCTCCAACATTGAAGCTTTCTCTTCGGCACTATCGTGCTGAATCGTGAGATTTGACGTTGAACCGACAATTACGCTATTCGAACGGACTTTGAGCGAGACGCATGGCAACAATAAATCTCATGTATTCGTCTCACGATGACGAGACGGCAAACATCTCGTAGATATTGACATGATAATGGAAAGCGCGTCACCGCATGACGCAAGGCAAGATCGAAAGTGCATCGAAGGATGATGGAACTTTTTCGCAAAATTGCGTTGCTGCTTGTGAACGAGTTCTCTAACGGCGAACGAAAGGCTGTACGAAACTGAAGGGCAAGAGAGGATGAAATTTGACCTATTTTATACCGTTTAATATCCTAGCAATATAAATTTTTATTAATATACTCCAAAAAAATTGAGTAAGCAGAATAATTTATATTTCTCATTCAAAGAACTGAAATTTATTCTTCTTTTTCTTCTTTTATTATTAATGTACATTTGTCACGAAATATTGTTTGATAACTCTGGATCCGTATGTTCATTCCAAGAATATGACTACGAGATTACGATATCGATTAAAGATTAAACCGCAACAAAAGCGTTTTACGAAATCCTCCTTGTTAAAATAAAACGTGTCGATCATGTAAAACTGAAATTCCGGGAATTAATTTATTTCCCACTACTCATAAAAAAATAATGATAATTCATGGAAAACACATCGGGAATTTCTTAGCGAGTGAAATTTATTCGTAGCTGACATAAGTAGAAGTTCGTTATTCAAGAATTACCCAACCGCAATCGGCGACTGCGCTTTTGCACAGTCTGCGCTGCAGACAAAGCAACATCCGTTCTTGCTGATACAGCATTTATGCGGCTGCCCGCTACTTTATATCCACGACCTAAACAAAAACTAAAAATAAGAGTCGCGCCTTGACGATGTCATGTGAAAAAAGATCATTCGCGGATATTTAAAAGTTCTAGGAAGTTTACTATCAACCCGCTAAATAAAATTCAAGCATGCGGGAGGAACAAACACGAAATTCTTTCTCTTTGTTTCTCTTTCTTTCTGTCTGTCTTTCCCTGTCTGAAACGATGCTGTGTGCGATTTTCATCGATACGTTATAGCTGCACTCACATTCATCTAATAATATCGTCCGCGCCGGCCGTATAACTTACTTAGGTAGGTCGACATCAATTTTGGCACAGCGTCAATTGTGACATACGAAAAGCATGCTCTCTGTTCGCGAGAACCCATGTTAATTTCGTACATAGTTGCTCATTCACATTCGTAACTCCGATCGTTCTAATACGTGTTATTTCAACTCCCCCAAAAAATTCAATGAGTAACACGATAGAAATAAATATAGAAGATTAAGAAGATAAAAAAATGCCACATCATGATGCGAAGAACTAAACTAACAGGTAAAAATTAATATCGTCAACGTGGATCGTGAATATTTAAAAATTTTCGCGAGTATTATTCAGCCTTCAGTCTTCTTTTTAAACCAAAATCGTAAACCAAAATCAGGTAGTATTTATTTCAGTGAGACTTTTCATGCATCCGCTTATATATGAAAATATAAAAAATCTCAAGTCATAGCATTATATCTTATGACAATTTCATGTAAACGTCATATTTTATACATTATTTATATTTATAGCAAAATCCCAGAATATCCTTATTATTTTATAATGTAAAATATACATTAGATATCTGAAATGATTAATTAAAATTTTGTAATGCGTTTCAATATGTATAAATTATAGGTGATATACGTATTTTTAAATATTTAAATATTGATCAGTATGTATAATGTAAAAAACTAATTGAGCTCTTCTTTTTTACGCAGGTTAAGAAGAATATATAAAATACTACGCAAATATATAAAATAATACGCAAAACAATTCGAGACTTGCTAATTTCGACTACGCAATTGTTCACGGCCAATGGCATTATTAACATCATTCACATGCGCTGAATTGATTGACGCCTAATTCAAATTGATTCACTGGTTTTATGCTACAAAGAACAGTAACATTCCATTAGTGGTATCGCAATTTAGACACTAATTTATCTATATTGATTACAGGAAGATCAATTCAAGATTTTAATCCACCGATAAGGTGGATTGTGAGGTCAAATGTTTTACAATACCATAGATTGCTCTAAGCTAATTAAATTCCACATTTTTCTACTCCCGCGGCGAATGCAAATCGGAACCTTCGGCTGCCGCTTCCGAGAAGAATGTTCATCGTCAATGATATTCAAGAGGACACTAAATGACAATGATACCAAATTGTCCTTCGACACGGACACATGCACGAAATGCAAATCATGTAATTCAAAATGAGAATAGTATCATGCTATCATATCATTTTGTATTTTCTGTAACGATATATATGTACATTCCGATCTTCACTTCTTACAACATGACTGCAATAGTGCAGAACAGATCTAAAAATACGCACGTTATAGCTACCCTATAGCTACTCTAATCGCGACAGAGAATTGCGTTTCGTAAAAGATCATTCAAGTATTCTACATTAATTTCTAATTGTTAAATTGAGCCAAAAGAACACAAATGCTCGCGCGACGATATAAAGATCGTCACGATGTAAATTCAATTGTGGTGTACAATATTGTGGAATAGAAGAAATTAAAAAAGAGAATTAAAAATATTTTTAAAATATAAAAATTAACATTTTTAGAAAAATTACCTATCTATATTTAAAAAATTTATTATTTCTATTATTTCGCAAGTCTCTCTGATAATGCAATAATGCTTTTAATATTCTAACGAATATTCTGCATTTTATCTTTTTGTAATACAAGTTTGACATAATTTTTTTCATAATCTTTTTCATAATTCATATTCAAAAGAGCAAGCATTTATTTTAATATAGGGATCATTCTAACTTTCCACTCTCTAATTGTCATGCATGTTTTATTTAACGCAAATATTATGTAACGCAAAGGAATAAACCTCTGCGAATATGTACACATACATGTACACAGTCATGAAGTTGAGAAGCGTTTGCGAACCTTCACAGACACGTGCTAACGCACAACATTCGGATCTATAACGTACCTTTGTACCCGCTTGGGCGCAGTGAGCCGGAACAATGTTTAAAAGAGAGAGAGGAAGAGCAAGATATTCACTGAAATTGCGGCCGCACTATCAGCCCACTTTGGCGTCGTTTATCACCGCGGAGGAAACGAGCGGGCGCGTCGCAAGTGCGAAACTGGGGAAGTGAGAGCCGATCGGGAGAGTCGATCGCGCGTCGGACGTCGCTGACGAAACTCGTCCCCTGACGAAAGGCGAGACGAAAAACGTGAACCTCACGATGGTGCCGCGTTACGTACGTGACTAACTCGCTCGCGCGAGTAGTATCCGAGAGTGTCTCCGCGCGCGCGAGTCGGGAGTCGGGAGTCGGGAGTCGGGAGTCGGGAGTCGGGAGTCGGGTCTCGGGTCTCCGTCTCCCTCTCTCACTCGGCTGAATCAGGGTCGAACTTCGCGTACAAGCTGAGCGAACCGCAAGGCATGGATTCGCACTCGCGTTACCAGAGGCCTCGCGTTAACCTCGGAAACGGTAGTCTCGACTTTTTTAAATTGAGACACTATCAATTTGCAGCTGACTTTTATCTCGGAAAAGAAAGAGACTTTCGATATAGCGATTTGAAAGCTGCAACAAATGATTAACTCCGGCACTGCACCCACAAATCTCGCTCACTATCAATCTATTTCTCTTTTGTTCGCAGTCTATCAAACGCTCTAGCCTCGCCCACGCTCTTTCTCCTCTCGAAGAATAGATATATTCGCAACGCTCTGTAAAAAAAAAAAAAAACTGCTAACTGTACTCGAGTTTGAGACCGAACCAAAGTGTTTCTTCGAGGAACTGATGCTTTTTTTTTTAAATCAAATGGAGCGAAATAAAAGCAGGTATTTAAAGTTTTGGATTTTTAAAACTTTAATCATTTTCACTGGCTAAAATGATACTCGTCAAATGTTAATGTCAAATGTTTTTTAACCATTTGAGTAGTTAAGGTTCTCGTTTAGTTAACGATATTACAACCAAAGGAAAAGGAAAATAAAACTTTAAAGAAAAAAGAATGAAAAGCATATTATGTAAAAAGAATAAATATCCTTGATAAAGAAAATAGAAGAAATATGGAATAACTAAAAAACTAGACTTCTCAAAAAATAAAAAAATTACAAGGAAATGATACGAATTAGAAAATTAGTTTTGAACTCAAAAACTTTTACAAGTAACTTAGAGTTAAGTCCTTATTAAATGGTAACAATATGAATGGATGGCGTTTCTCGTTTTTCTATAAAAAATTAATAAAATTATTCAAAATCAAATCAATCTTACGAGGAATTCTTTATGTTCATTCTCAAAATTCTATTGTGATTGCGATAATAGAATGCAAGTAATTCTATTCGATAATAGAATAACAAGTAAAAAATCATAATTCAAATCCCATGGATAAATTTTTGTTTCTACTGATTTTCAAAATTTTTTTCAATACATTTATTTTTATTGTTGTAAATATGTTGAAAACTTGATTTTGAATAATTTTATTAATTTTTTATAGAAAACCGAAGCGCTCTGCACTTCTACTATTTTACCTAATTAATAAGGACACTCTAAGGTGCTTGTAAATATTTTTTTGTGGTCCAAACTGATTTTCTAATTCATGCCAGTTGATAAACATACTGATAATAAAAATAAAAGATTTCATTATTTCAAAATATGCAAGAAATAAAAAAAATGAGAATGAAGAAGCATCTCAACTAAACTGGCTAAAATCAACGAGAACCAGGGGAATTTCCTAGTTCTAATTCGGTCTTCGACGAGCAAATCTCACGCACTCGGATATCGCCCATAATCTAGACTGAACGGCGACCCGGAATGAACTGGTTTTTATATATCAAGGTGTATGTGAGCATCACGGTCGACTGCTATTCCAACGTATCGTTATCGGCGAAACCGAACGAAGTTCGACGAAGGAACGCGAGAACCATAGCACGTGCTCATTTACTTTCGCGTCTGAAGAATGTGCGGGGGAAGAAGGGAGAGGGAGACTTTCAACCTTTGACTATTTTCGCGACTGATTCAGATATCTTCGTATTTACGCAACAAAAAGATCGCATAGATTATCCCACTTATGAGCCATTGCGGGCATATCACTACTATCAAAATCGTCCATCGTGTTATATAAAGGAATAGATGTGTAGTGACAACTTAATCGTAAATTAGATTCACGGAAAAATTGGTATATAAATATATATATATAATCGTGCAATTAATCGCAAAAAACATACTATGGCTTTTAATGTAACTGTTACGACGTTGTAATTTTCAAATTTATTTGAAACATGATTATAATAAAAGTATAAATATAAAAAATATTTCACATCTCATTTTCCAATCTTAGATTAAAATTTGATAAATTATTTTTATAAGTAAAATTTTATTTTTAATTTGTTTCAAAGAAATAACATCTCTTTTTTATAAATATTTTATCTATATATTTCACGTTTACGTTTCAGTTATTCTAAACGGATCGTGAATCAAAGATACACGACAAAAACTGCAATGATTCTCAAGCAGATTTTAATGTGATCTTGTTCGAACAAGAATGAAAGTCGATCGAAGATGGGAGCAACAACTTTTGTGAATCTTGTGAATAAAACTGCATTCTAACTGCATTCCTGCGAAGAGCGTTTTAAAAACAGCTCTTGCTAACAATGTATTAGCGTTGCGTTCTCAATAGACGCTCTCAAATCGCTTTTAACAAATTTTAAAGGCATTGAGTTCATTATCGGTAAGAATTAAGCTGCTAGAAAAAGTACTTGACCATTTCTAAGGGAAAAGATACGTCACGAAAACAGCAAATAACAGCAATTAGGATTTTCTAGAATTGCACTTCCGGGAGATTAATTACATGCTATCTATCAATCAAAAAACCTTATACGTACCGTAATCTTCAACTTCTTTCCGCTGCGTCCTCAACCTTGATGCTATGCACACGCAAGCAGGTGCAACAATGCGCAGGAGCAGCGAAAACAAATTTCCCTCACACTACAATTTGATTTGATTTCTATTAAATATAAAGTACGCTTGATTATTATCGTACAATGCAGTTCCGGGATTATTTCTACACAAGAACACGTAGTACTTGAAACTTGACTTTCGGCACGCGGCCGAAAATCACATGCACTTTGTTCCGCTCGCGGAATCGACTAACGCACAACACATCAAGCTAATTTACCGAAAGTCTCACAAGAGAAAGCGAGATTCTCTAAAATAATCTATCCTCGATATAAAAAAGATTTCACTTCCAACTTCGATTATTTTCGATATTTTCCGTTGAATATTCCTTTTTTTTGAGCGTAACGAGTGATGTACTGAGAATTGATTGCGGGGAAATGATGTACAGCGATGTGTCAGAGCGAGATCGCGAAAAAATGTAAAGAAATCCACAAACGTATGAAATAAAATTCATAAAAGATAGCGCACGAATGTTATGATGACACGACACGCGCGAATTGTAAAGAGATGTCGACGCGTCGATGTTCGATCGTGGACTAACGCACTAGAACGTCAATCGCCTTTTAAGTGCGTTATAATCGCCAGCGACGTGCTCGTCGGCAATTATCACGTGATGGCGAATATTTCTTACTTCGACGATCGAAGTTGCGCGGCGACCAATCTCTGACGTAGTAGATCCGTCGCAGGAACGCGTCGTTAACGTTGTTATATTATGTACCCGCGTTAGTCTTAATGAGAAAAAGTAGATTAGCTGTGCTCGAAGTTTCATTGGCAATCGCTATTACAATTAACGCCACGTGTTTTAGGCACACCGAGAGAGCGAGTGGAGAGAATTGATTCTTTTGTATCCGATTTTTGATTTTTTAAATTGATTTTATAATTTCGATTAATCCAGTGAATTGATTCTCGAACAATTCTCGAAACGATCGATCCTATAAAAATATAAAATATAAGTATAATCACTAGACGCATTGATTATTTTTTCGTTTATGTGTATAGCATTTATACAAATTTATTTTCCCAAATAAGAAGGGAGGATGTGCGTCACGACCCGACCACGAATCAGTCGTGAAAACTCGTAATTATTTTGCGAAAAAATATCACCTCAGCCAGGAATCGAACCTGGATCTCCTGCTTACCAGGCAGGCATCTTATCCCTTCGACTACCGAGGCATGTGATGATATTTATCGCAAATAACGTGTTTAGAATAATACATCAACAATACAATGATACATATATATATACGTATATTACAATATACATATACACATGTATTCTCTCAAATCTCCACGACCGGTACTCCAGAGAGATGATGGTCCTATTTTACTGAATAGGCTTTAAGCGATACATTATCTTCGATACTGTTTTAAAAGTATTCTCGTTTACGATACATTTCATATAAAACTTTCGTTTACGTTTAAGTTAAGAAAATCGCAATAATAATGTATATAAAATATGCAATATTATATGCAAAATATATATATATATATATATATATATATATATATGTATGTATGTATATGTATATATATATATATAATGTGTGTATGTATATATATATATATATATATATATATATATGTATTTTTTTATATAAAAATATGGGAACGATCAAATAATTTGGGGGTATATTTTAAGAAAAGAAATGTTACAAAAGAAATTGTAGGATTTTAAAAGGTTTATTTACTGATCTTATCAATTTGACCTTGAATGTTGCCGAGATCATAGAAAAAGCAACTCTGTATTTTTTAATCTGAGAACCTGGAAACCCTCATTTTTTATTATACCATATATTCTTATAGCTTGCCTCGAGAGCTTTTCAAGACAGTATGATAAAGTATATTTTTAATAAATACTTTATAAGTTATGAGGCTTGAATTTGATATCAAGTAAAATATAAAATGTCTCATAAACTATTCATTTTTTAGCAAATATATCTTAATATTTTTATGCACAGAATAATGAGATTAATCGATTGGTGTAAAGAAAATATAAAGTTGTCGCTTAAAAAAATGAGATTCGCAATATAAAATGTTTTTTTGAAAAACAATTATATATTTTCTTTACACCAATTGATTCATCTCATTATTCTGTGCATAAAAGTATTAAAACATAGTTGCCGAAAAATAAATAGTTTACGAGATATTTTATACTTTATGTCAAATTGCATATCAAATTTAAGCCTATAATTCAAAAAATATTTGCTAAAAAAATACTTTATCATATTGTTTTTGAAAGTTCTCGAAGCAAGCTGCAAGAATATGTAATCAAAAGTGGAGGTTTCCATTTAAAGAAACAAAATTGATTTCTATTATATATGAACTTGGTAACGTTACCCAAGGTCAAACTGATAAAATCAGTAAATCGACATTTTGAAAACAATTACAATCCTACAATTTCAACTGTAACATTTTTTTCTAAAAATTCCTTAATGAGTTATTTAATCGTTCCCATACTTTTGAAGGACCCTATATATTTATTGAAAATAAACAGTAAATATATTAAGTTATGTTTAGTTATTGATGTTTTGTATTTACAAAACGTGTTTTGTATTTTACAAAAATTTGCAGTTATAAAAAATTGTGTAATTATCTCAAATAATACTTAATATTTTGTAAAATGAGATAAAAAATCGATTTTTAATAAATCGATTCTTTGACAATAAATTTTTTGATAGATCGATTTTTAAATATTCGACCTAAACTGTTCCAAAAAATCGATTCTTTTGAAAAAACTGCTCATTCCTAATACATCATCCGATTCTTTGATGCTTGATTTTCATATTCCGCGATCAAATTATTACAGAAACGTCAATCAAGCACGACATTGACACGAGATACTGGTTCTTTCACGCACAACGCGGGAATGATAAGCGAACGATGAAATGTTAAGAATTGTTATAAATATCATTTCGATTTTTATTCTTACTTAACCCTAATCTTTCTTTTTACTCAAAATATCAGTCATGAAATTCTCGGCATCGTCATGGGATATTATCATTTATTATCATTTATGTTACATGATAGTAATGTAATAACGAAGATCAAAACATTGGACACGGCTGTTTTGAACTTCGTCGCTATACGTGACTTGATTATGGGAAGGTCGAGCAGCCGAATCAGGTGTACATATTGTTACACAACGTTCACACGTTCATTTTTAAGAAAATGCACGCAACCGTAGAGGAATCTGCTCGCATAGCATGTCACGCGACACGTGTCCGCGGCGTGAATGCCCCGCACACGCACGTGTCTGATATGCAGGTATTGCTTACGGATTTATCGTAAAACTGTCGACTATAAAAACATCGATTATGACACGCTAAATCCGATCTGACACGAGCGACTCGCGTGCGTTTTCTGGCATTTCTTTGAACAGAAGATATAAAAAAAATCGCGCGCGGATTTAGAGAAAAATTATACAATAAAATTTTAAGATAAATTTCAAGATAAATTTCAAGATAAATTTTAAAGAAATAATAACAGTTAAAATTTCTTTTTAGCGTCTGTTATTTCTATAAAACATTACACTATTTGGAAATCATTGACGATAAAAATTCACAACAATCGATATTTAATATCTAAGATAATAAGTTAGATGATTAATTTTCTTACGTTTCTTGTATTTCCCACAATTGAATTCAATCGCTCTTTTAGCTGCAATTTTTCCGATTATTCATTCGGAGAGATATTCCTATTTTGAATGAATCTTTCGATGATTCAAGTAACCTGCGGGCGGATAGAAACTCGGCAAGAGGAAGATGACTTTGAGAAACGCGTAAAATACCGTGGGTGTGTTCCAGACTGTCGTTTGGAATCGCCATTGGAAAATTTTCCTCTTACAAATGTCCTATAATTAAACGGTCAGGTCATTGGAAAATTACTTCGTCTCTTATTCGAGTTCGTCGACAAGGCACCAATATTCTACATGATGATTATACGCATATATATGCATAAAGTTCAGCCGAGCGTGATTAATTTTATCAATTACACTTGAATCGGCAGACGGTAGGATAATGAACCATTACATCAGTCCTGTCCTTTTTACAAACAATTTGTCGAATATTTATTTAATTAAACAATGTACGCTTATGATGAAACATTAATAATACAAATAAGTATATGTGCGTGTGCGTGTGCGTGTGTGTGTGTGTGCGTGTGCGTGTATTTTGCGAATATTAGTTTTTGATAATTAATTGAAGAAGAATTTAATTGTAAATTAATATAATTTTATTAATTGATAAGTGATTTATAATGTGTACAAATTGCCCGTCATTCTCATGAATTTATGAGTGAGAGAAGTCGTAACATAGTAAATATATTGGAAAATGTATTTAGATAAAATTTTATTGGGGGAAGATTGATTATTTTAAATATTGAAAAATTTTAAGAGATTAAATTTTTATTCTAAATTTAAGAATTAATTATTTTGAGGGTTAGTTTATAAATTATAAATAAATAAAATTATATGTGTGTGTGCGTGTGTATGTGTGTGTGTGTGTGTGTGTGTGTGTGTGTGTGTGTGTGTGTGTGTGTGTGTGTGAAGACCAAGTTCAATAAAAAAAAAGATAATATAAACATTGTTCAGTCAGATAAAATTTTTAATATCTATTAACTTTTTTATTTTTAACTCCGCATTTTATATGAAAAAAATTGGCTTTGGTCAAATTGGCTGAAATTGAAATATGTTTTAATTTATATGGTACTGATTAAAAATTTCCTATGAAAAAGTCCAAAAATCAATAGTATAAAAAATGTGATCATTTGAAGAGTGTTATTGGAATTTAATCCATTAAAGCCTATGCTTAGATTAGCAAGATTAGCCAAAAAATAGCTATTGAAAACAGAACTGGAGCAAACATTTCTGATATTTGCAAAAGCACATCAATTATAATTGTTATAACCAAATTATTAAAAATTGACCGTAGGGAAAAACTAATTAAGTCAATCGATTGTATGGAAAAAGTTACTAAAGAGACATATATCTTTTTTTTAAATTATTTTTTGTTTATGCAAAAAAATAATAAACGGTATTTATTATTTATTTATTAAAATTCGTTTCTGCCCAGACGATCAAGGATAGCTAAAAATAACTATTAAAAATAAAACTGTCGCATACGAGCGAAGTCGTGCACGACTTAAGAAAGAGAAAATTACAAGATAACGCTCACGGTTCGATCGCACACATGACGCACACTCACATACAAAGGTAGTCTGAAAAGTTTTGAGCCTTAACATGAAGATGACGTTACTCGTCAAAACCATTCTAGTACTACAATAGTATATGCTTTGAAAGACTTTTGTGAAAATTTCAGCCATTTTGGACTCAGTTGTTGTTTGACAGTCGTTTGTGTCAGTCGATGTCAATGTTTTTGTAAAAATGGAAAAAAATTGAATATCGTGTCGTGATTAAATTCTTACATTTAAAAGGCAATACGCCTGCGCAAATTAAAATCGAGTTAGACGCTGTTTACGGGAACTCTGCCCCATCATTTGTCACCGTAAAAAGATAGGCAGCTGAAAAACGTGGTCGTAAACCAGCTTGGCTGATGATGAGCGTTCGGGACGGCCAAAAACTATGACCACCGCTGATAACATCGAAAATTCACCAAATGGTACTGGATGACCGTCGAATCAAGGTTAGAGAGATAGCAGAGGCTATGGGCATATCGAAAGAACGCGTTTGTCATATATTGACTGAAGAAATTGGATATGTGCAAGTTATCCGCGCGTTGGGTGCCGCGCTTGCTCACTTTGGACCAAAAACGAATTCGAATGAACATTTCCAAGGCCCTGTTGGAGCGGTTCAAGCGAAACGAGTCAGATTTTTTGCGTCGATTCATAACTGTAGATGAAACTTGGATCCACCACTACACTCCAGAGACAAAAAAACAGTCAAAACAGTAGATTGCAAAGAGTAAACCTGCTGCGAAAAAGGTGAAGACGGTTCCATCAGCTGGGAAGGTAATGGCGACTATTTTTTGGGATAGTCACGGAATTGTGTGTATCGACTATCTTGAAAAAGGTAAAACAATAACGGGAGCGTATTACGCATCATTACTTGAAGGCAGAAATTGCAAAAAAACGGCCGCATTTGAAGAAGAAGAAAGTGCTGTTCCATCAAGACAACGTACCTGCTTACACTTCGGCAGTCGCCATGGCCAAAATTCACGAACTGCACTTCGAATTGGTTGACCACCCACCGTATTCATCAAATCTGGCCCCAGCGACTTTTTCCTGTTTCCTAAGCTTCGCTTGAAGGACAGAGATTTTCATCGAACGAGGAGGTCATCGCATATATAAACGCCTATTTTGCGGAGACGCCAACTATTTGGAGGGATTAAAGAGGTTAGAGTATCGATGGGAAAAGTGTATCGACTTAAAAGGAGATTATGTTGAAAAATAAAACTATATTTGACCGAAAAAATACTTGTTTCTATGTTAGGCTCAAAACTTTTCAGACTATCCTCGTATATACCTACACATCATACACACATGTGCGAAACTGTATGGCATTATTCGTGTCATCCGCGCCGACTGACGATTTTAAAGAACGTTGCCGTTCACACACGGAAGCAATCCGCGGCTCGAAGGATCAGATCAATGGGATCGCCGACCAATGTGCGCGGCGTCTGTTATCTCGCTTTCGATTCGAACACGTGTTGTTTGTCCCAGTTCTTTCAGCGAAGCCGAACCAATCATATAAAATTTGGGAACAAGGGAGTCGAAATATCGGGCGCGAGGATATCGGCAGTCAGTCGATCTACGACGGATTTAAATCAGGAGATCAGACGTTTCAGTTGTATAATACAATACTATTCACAACTCCTTGCGTGCAGTATGCGTCGACAACCGCGCACAAGGCTAAGACCTCGAAGCTTCGTCGCGGATCCGTGAGTGTGAGCACCGACTCAGAGTGATACGTCCTAGCATTGTCGAGTGCCGAAACAGGGCATCAATCCTAGATTACGAAGTGCCGATTCAGAGCGACGCATACCCTCTTATTCGGGGGCTCGAGCTATGCTTGATGCAATTTCTCCTGTCATGCTCCAGGAGGATTATTTGTATATTTGCCAATGGCGTTGGAGGGTGTCGCCATTGTAGTCCGACCTGCATCCATCGAGAGAATAGGACCATCATCTCTCTGGAGTACCGGTCGTGGAGATTCGAAAGAATACATGTATATATGTATCATTGTATTGTTGACATGTTATTCTAAATATGTTATTTGCAATAAATATCATCACATGCCTCGGTAGTCGAAGGGATAAGATATCTGCCCGATAAGCAGGAGATCCAGGTTCGATTCCTGGCTGAGGTGGTATTTTTTCGCAAAATAATTACGAGTTTTCACGATTGGTTCGTGATCGGGCCCCGTCGTGATACACACCCTCCCTTCTCATTTGAGCCAGCTCCCAGGCGTCGTCGGACACTATCGCATATCGCATAACAACAATAGCGCGTTGTGTGGTAATCAAATTGTTAAGTTTTAACGAACAATAAACAGTTTACATACGAAAATACAGCGTGTGCAACCAATCATTGTTGTCCACATAACAAAGACCGAAGCATAAAAAACATTTCTGAAGTAAAACACACATCACAAAAATCAATTTTGCAACTAATTGTTATAAAAAAATAATTTTTTACAAAGTTATAAAGTTATGAAAAAATAATTTTTTAAGCAAAGAACAATTTAAGAGAGAATTATATATTTCTTTAGTGATTTTTCCCGTAAAATTGATTGATCAACTTTTTTCTACAATCAATTTTTAATAATTTAATAATTATAAATTATAATACAATTAGTTGCAAAATTGATTTTTGCAATGTGGTTTTTATGTCAGAAATATCTTTTTATCTTCAGTCCTGTTTCCAATAATTATTTTTTGGCTATCACTGCCGGTCTAGGCATGGGTTTTAATGATCGTATCTTTTGTATTGTTGATTTTCGGATTTTTCGTCAGAGGAAACTTTTGATTAGTACATCTAAACTAAAAAATATTTTAATTTCAGCCAATTTGATCGAAGCCACTTTTTTCATATAAAATGTGCGAGGTTCATTTATTATATAAATTCAAGAAATATTTAAGTTACATCGTTTTATTCATGATTTTTTAAACATTCCTTCCAAGAAAAATCTTGATTGAAATAATATCCTATCCCTAAATAAAAGATATGTAATAACATTACCTATTTTCTGTTAATGATTTTTTTAATTTCTTATTTCTCAATTATTTTTTGATAAGATAATAATGACTTTGCATAGTTTCATATTCTATATAGTTTCAATTAATTTTTTATAAAAACAAAAATATTGCATGCGTTGAAAAATATTGCATGCACGTGCATTTTGAGATCTCACATATATCGATTATGCGCTCTTTTATCTGTTGAATCGCCGCTGTCGAGAGTTGAATTGTATCTTGTCTCCGATATTAAAATTTTTCTATCGAACATGAATAAAGTTTTCGATAATCTATAAGTGAGTGAATCTCTGCGAGTTTAAAATTTCACGTTTCCTTAAAACTTAATGATTAAGAAACACAACATACGTTTTTATTACAATCTGTTGTATATCATAATTGTGGATCTATTCCAAAAATTAGATCGTTCAAAATTTTATTACACAATTTTTCCTCATCAAATAATTATGCAAAGAACAGATAAGTTTAGCTGATTATACCGATTTACCTGGCACCTAATTTTATAAAAAATAAACATGCTTAATATAATTCGTATGTTTGTATCTTATTTGTATCAACTTTTGTTTCATTTATATTTCAAATTGTAAAAAAATATAAGTGAATAGAAAAAACATAATCCAATTATAAGATGTTTAAATTTTGTTTATACCATTTAAAAGATAATCGTTTTATCTATTTATATCAGCAAAAAATTCGGAAGCACAGTACTTCTCAGTTTTAGCTCTTTCTATAAATTAGGAAATAAGCTATTCTATAAGATATATTAAAAAATCAATGATTTGATATTTTTAATTTAAAATTTTTTTTTTATTTTAAAATGTTTCATGATGGTATAACTAATAACTATTATCTATTTATAAAGGTAACCACAATATAAAATGAATTTATTTTAAATTATTCATTTTTTTATTTGTTACACTTATTTGTTACATTGATTTGTTTAATTTTAAATTATTTATATTTTATTAATTAATTCAAATAATTCGAGTTATAAAATATTTCTTGGCTTGATTTCTTTATAAATTAAAATACATTTCATAAATGCATAATTTATATTTTTATCTATTTTAATTCAAAATGAATAAATTTGTATCTTACAACTAATTTAATTCAAATTGTGTAATATTTCTTTTTGTATCAATTTAAAATTTTTTGTTTACTTTGAAATAAGAAAAAATATTTTATAAAGATCGATGTTCAGTAGCTTGTAAAATAGTTTAGTTCCCTATAGAATTACACTAAAACTGAAAAATGCTAAAAATGTATATCCAAAAAAAAAATCTTAAAATAAATATATTTACGTTTATAATATGATGTTCGAAATATCAATCAAATAGTTTTAAAGAAGTTAAAGTTTTGGGGTATAAACGGATACAAATAATTATCTTTGACATAAACAAAATAATGTAAACAAAATTTAAAGAGCTAATTGAATACTGACTATTTTTCTATATATATTCTATATTCTATATATATTCCTGTATCTTTTTATTCTTTGAGATATAAAGAGCGGTACAAACAGATACGAAGTACAAAGGAAGTACAAACAAATTGTATGAAGCATTTTTATTTTTTTATAAAGTTGTGTTCATATCGATACTGATTACATAATAAAAAATAACAATAGAAAAATACTGCTCGATAACGATCAAAACATTTACCTGGATTTAATGAGATGATACCGATCGAGCTTCTCACTGATTGGCTCGCGACGATAGTGCTTTTGATGAAATTGATGACTCTGATTAGTGCGCTGCCCGCTGCAACTCAGGCAACGGCGAGCTCCTTGCCAAACAACCAGCATCACTGTAAAATATAATAATAAATATAATCTATTACGTAAAAATTAAAAAATATTTAAATGTAATGTGCATGATAGAAAGAGGTATACACGCAAAAGATAAAACAGATTTAATCAGATTTTAATCAGAAAATAGCCGCCATGATGATAAATAATGGTAATTGAAATAATGGTAATTGAAATTTAAAAAATAACAATTGTAACGTAAAATGTATAAAAATAAACAATCAATGAAATTTATGAAAAATTTTGCAAATATTAGATCAATGTTCATCTGATTGATTTGGTAAAAAAATTTTAACTAGACGCCTATTATGCATCTATTCGGAAACCGATTTTATTCTGTATATTTATACTTTAACTTTTTACAATTAAAATCTCTTTAATTGATGTTCTAAACAATATAAACATAAGAAATATATTCTTTTTAAAGTTCTTCTTAAATTTCAATAATTTTTTCCTAACATTATATAACATTAAATACAATCAACACATCTCTAAGCCAATTTCATTTATATTTTGACAAGATTTATAATAATTGTACAGACATAGATGGAAATGCAATCGAAAACTCGTGATTCCGAGCTGAATCATAAATAATGATGGTTGGAAAAAAAGAGAAATGAATAAGAAAATAAGAAATTTCCATTCTAACGCACTGTTTTCTATTTTCTTTTTATTATCATAAACTTGATGTTTTATTTTCAAAAAATTTGTGCCGATAGTCGGTTCTCGATACGAATATCTCAAGCTTATCGTCACACAATAATCTACATTCTGGATGCAATAAATCGGAATTGCAATACGTTCATGTACGTATACTATTGATATGCTCTTCGAAGCGACCTTTGGTCTGGCGTTTACGCCATGCACGTGATTTGCAAATTCACGAATGGGAAGTGCAATCCGTGCGACATTGACTCGCATGAGTCAGTGTCTGGATGCGATATCTTATCTTTAATTTTATTAGTACCACGAGGGAGCAACGGTCTTTATCAGTCGAATTACATGAGTATGAGGCAAAAATCACGCGAACAATCTATAAGCGAGCAAAAAATCTAAAAGCGTGAGAGAGAAGGCTAAAAAAAGCTTAGGCAAAGATTTTGCAACAAAATATAATTCTTTTCCAAATTCAAATTTCAATTAAATTTCAAACAATTTTTCTGGCACATTTTTTTGATTCATACGGATTATGAGTATCGTTACGTTTCAATCAGCAAAACTGGATAAACATGAGAAGTCACTTGATGTTTAATCTGGATATATTCGACTTGTAAAACCCGTTAGTTCCGTTAGATGACTCAGTTACGACAAATTTATTAAAAAGCTTAGTTTCTATCTTAGAAATTGTCAATAATTTCATTCTATTTAATTATCAAGGTCAATTCTGCTATTCGCAAAGGAGCTTACGCAAGAAAAAAAGAAATTAATTGATATAATTTTCGTCACGCTTATTCTCTCAGTCCTTTATCTCTGGTATAACTAACTGAATAATCCGCTATAATTGAATTGTCTTCTAAATTAAAAAAAAAAATTGGAATGCATTCTTTTCATATAAGTATTTATAAGACAATTATATTTTATTTAAAGTCTCCAGTAATTTTGCAACCACTCAACGCGTTTGAAAAATTTTTCGTACGCTAAATGAAATAATACACCTAAGAATTTGTCATCGCACGCTGAATGCGGTATTTTTTTTACCAGTTTAAAATAAACTCTGAATGCTTGCCTTGTGCAACCGATTATGTTTATTCTGTCACTCGACAATATCGAATTGGAGATTTATGCTCACAAATTTCAGCTGTCGAGAAATTGGTCAACTCCCATTGGTCAAAGTATCAATCATGTAACTTTTTCTCTACAGCAAAAAATGTAAAAATTTTCATTAGTTTTACTATTGAAGATAATGGAAAAAATTTTCATTTTTTATGTTTCTATCGTAGGGAAAAAATTACATGATCGGTATTCTGCTCGAAAAATTTCCGTACGACATCACAGACACGCGAAAATATATATCGTAATGCGGCAAAAAATATGCCTCGAACGCCGCGCCGGCGCTCTATCGATTGCTGGATGAAGATTAGCCGGCGTGAGCTAGATTAGCGACATTTCTAAACTTTCTCGAAAATTGTGAGGTCTCTGTTTCGTCCTTTCCTTTCGTTCCTCTCCTTTATCTCCTTTTTTACTTTCCTGTTTTTACCACCAACTCCAAATATTTTATATCAAACAAAAGAAGCACAAGGAAGTTCTCAGTGATATACCTGTGACTCTTCAAACGCAAGAGACCATGCATATCGAATGATTGAAATCAAACTCTGATTAAGTCACTTGCCGGCTGATTTTGTTGTAGATTTGCCCGTGGTAAAATTTTTAGCTATGTAATTAGCTTTAATCTAATCTTTCTTTTCATTATTTTTTTTTGTTAAACAAGAAATTAATAATTCTATCCGCGTTATTCGTCGAATAATTATAATTTAATTGAAATAATCTTCAATCTGTATTTTCTGGCAAATTTGACGAATCCAATTTATTATCTTTATAATTATACTTGGTGATTTTAGTTTTATAAAAAGAGGATAAGAAGCGAAGGCGTGTGCCACGACGAGGCCCGAGTACGAACAGTCGTAGAAATCCGCAATTGTTTTGTGAAAAATATCATCTCAGCCAGGAATCGAACCTGAATCTCCTGTTTACCGAGCAGACATCTTATCCTTTCGATTACAGAGGCATGTGATGATATTTATCGCAAATAACGTGTTTAGAAAACGTCACAATTCAATGATACACACATATATCATATACTACATATACTACATATATATGTATATATCTCGAGAAATTTCGTATTGATTGTTTACGTTATGAAAAATCTACGAGTTTGAAGGAAAAAGAAAATAAATGGTTTTTTTTTTCTAATTGATACATTAATGTATACTTATTATACATAAAAAGATAAATATACGTTTGAAGTTTGTTGAAAGTGAGAAAAAAAATTTTAGTGCAGTCCAGTACAACGATAAATAAAAACAGGCTTTATCAATATAAATACGATTCGCTCCAACTTCAGACTGACATTTGCGAAAAATGTTACGCGAAATTTAAACACGTATGCGTGCTCGCGCGCGCGTGCACGCGCCGAGTTCCTTGCTTGCTCTCTCTCTCTCTCTCTCTCTCTCTCTCTCTCTCTCTCTCTCTCTCTCTCTCTCTCTCTCTCTCTCTCTCTCTCTCTTTTTACTTCTTTTGTACTATCTACTACGAAACATACGATATACGCAACATACATACGTACATACCTTGAAAACGTCAAGCTCACGCTATGGCGTCCACGAGTGCCGTTCTACGTTCCGTTCTCGAAAGCGGCCAGGTCTATCACTTCGCTATTTCACGAAACACTGTCGCCGCACAAGGAGACAGCTATCGTTCGCGCTATCGATTCGTCCGCGATTTGCTCGCGACGGTGACCAGAGCGCGTGAGTTCACTCGACGAAAGGACCGAGAAACCGGCGTCGAGTAAACGAGCGAGCGCGCGAACGAGCGATGAACGGACGGATGAACGATCGCACGGCAACGGTTATCACGCACTCGCCCGCTCGAAGCGCGACACGACGGCAAACGACCCGAACCGCGCGGCGGACGGCTGCGGACTGATAGCCGCGACGCGCGTTGCCGCGCAAATATGAAGCCGCGCGCGGCCGACCGCGTCGAGACGGAAGCATGGCGAGCGCGATGCGCAGCGTCTCGAGGGATGTTAGGACAGTTCCTTGTTTGTAAGACGTGTACGTGTCTAACGACATGCCTAACTAAAAGATCCCAGACGGTACCAAGTACCGGTTTAAACCGAATTATAAGACATATGTCTTTAGATATTTTTCATAACGATATTTTTAAGACGTCTTTTTATGTCTCGATTTTGAATTTTGTATCATCTCAGATGTTTTAAAAATATCTTTAATCTTTTCATTTTTATATTTTTAAGGTAAACAAAAAAAAGATTAACTCTCGAGTTAATTTACTTTTTATCTTTTTCCAGTTTTACAAATTAGATGTTAACATTGGTAGAACTAGAAATAAGATATTTTTAAAATATGACGTCTTTAAAATGTCTTGGAACGTCACAATGTTCTCTGGAATATGTAACATATAATATTTTTCTTGCATTTTCTCGCAAGATACTAAAAAAGAAATTTGATGATTGATACTTGGCAAAGTTTAACGATGTCTGCGAAGATATGTCCATGAAGATCGAAATAAAATATTGGAAAGACGAATATCTCAAGAAAAGTAAAGCAATATTTTGAAAGATTCAGTAAAGGAGAAAAATATTTTAAAATTTAACTGTCAAAATATTGATAAATTTTTTTTGGGTTAGATCGAATTGATGAACGATAAAATTTTGAAAATAAACAAATTATATATCAATATTGCTCCTTTGTTTTTGAAAAAAATCTTATACTGAGTGATATAAAATTAAATCAATTTTTACTTCTATACATATTGAAGATGATTCAGTTTAAGGCTCTTGACTAGTTACTGCGTCATATTGAATTGATGTCATAAGTGAGAAAAAATATTGAGATTTCTTGCGTGTCATTTGCAAATAAAGAGATATTTGGATAAAACAACACTTGAAATCACTTTAAAACATTTGTGAAAGTGGGTGGTAACAGGAATGAATAGCAGGAATTTTATTGCAACTTCTGACTACAATAAAAGAAGGAATAGGCATGAAAAATAACATGTTAAAAATGACAATTTTTATTGCACATTATTATATGCTCACTTGTGCGGATGATTTATTTCGTATTCATCAAACTCGTAAAAATAGATAACATCTAAAGTTACCTTTGACTTTTACATGTAAAAGCATATTTTTCATTTCTTTCAACAGATGTCAAACTGTGTTTTCTGCCTGAATAAGCTTCATTTCACATACCTTTTACTATTGCTACTTATTGATTATTAGGAAGGGAAAGGATAGTAACCATCTATTTTCATAAATGTTTTAAAGCCATCTCAAATATTGTTTTAGTCAAACATCTTTTTATTTGCAAATAACATGCAATAAATTTCACTGTTATTTGTCGTTTATGACGTTACAATTATGGCCGCAGCGATTAGTCAAAAGCTTTAAATGCATGAATTGGACGATTTCAATATGTATTCTTATGTATGTGAGTGAATGAGTGAGTGTGTATGTGTGTGTGTGTGTGTGTGTGTGTGTGTAATATTCACGATTAAGAAAGTTACTTTAAAAATTCCTTACCGTTTCTATTACTCATTAAAAAAGTAATTTATTATCATACTGAAAAAGTTAATAGATTGTTATAATTTCTGTTGCTTTCTCATCAAATTTTGAGAATCTTTTCTTAAAACTTATTTGTATTCAGATCACATATAGAATATACATATCATTTTACGTATGCAAAGTAATGGTTATATTCATTACCATTATCCAAAAATGTAATGCGTAATGTTATATTATTACTATTATTAATAAAAAAAATATATCGTCATTATCAATTCTGAAAAAAATAACTGTAATAGTATCGACATGATATTATATGAATTGAATTTTATTTGAAACATAGATAATAACATCATTTTGAAGAAAATATTGGAATGTAATAAACGAAAAAAATAAATAAATATAATAAAATATTTTTTATTATATGATATACAAGAATCTTTCCTAATATATTCATAATATATTATATATTAAGAAAAAGATCAGGAAATACAATCAATGAATCCAACATTTTATTCGGCAATAATACGAACACAATGAAAAATCATTCCGTTGCTTCAGCTGATGTAATATTCGTAATCATCGTATAATACATCTCGAATATCTTTACAAATCGTTTTTTGAACAATGCTTCTCGCACGAACTGTCGAGGGTTCGATAAATTTTAAACTCGTGAAAAGTTATGAGGACGAAATTTCAAATCTCTATTAGAGATAAAGTAGAAAGATCCGTTCAATAGATAGTTAATTCGTTTGCATTCTAGCCAACAAGATCTTTAAAAATACATTTACTTTTTACTTTTCGCAGATAATAAATAGCTCATGAAAGCATCAATGCATTTTTATAAACAGGAGAATAAGAATAGTGACGAATTTTGATGGACTTGGATTTTAGAAAATCATTTAAAAATCTTCTTTAAAACTACTTTGTGTCGAAAGCTAAATCGAATGAGAATCTTAAAGTCTTAATCTTGTACCTCTAGATACTATTGTTATAATAATATTGCATTTGCAATGCTTCTACGAACAGCTATAATAAAGAGTTCGCATCCTGAAAATAAATATTACTTTCATCCCTGATATTTAATATTTTAGTTTCAGTAATAATGTAGTCTCTCATCGAACATTAAAGTCTGTTGTCAATATTATCGTCTATAATTATAATTTAATGAACACATTTGAAATATATCCTTCTTGTGACGAAAGTCTGCAAATCTACCTCTCGTATAAACCACATTAATTTTGTCAGAGATGTAGGAATGTACAGCGTTAACGTGTTGCGCGAATCATTAAATTTAATAAAGACATATAACGAATAGATATTAAATAAATACAATTCGCAATTCAAGATGAACGCTCTGTAAAAAAAATGTGTGTGTGTGTGTGTGTGTGTGTGTGTGTGTGTGTGTGTGTGTGTGTGCGCGCGCGCGTATTGCATATGTCTACGCGTACACATCTAAAGAGTAACCGTCTGTATGACAATAATTATTTAAACAAATTATGAAATAATTTTTATCACATGAATTATCATCTTGTGATGCCATATCCGCTTTTGCAATGTTTGAAAAAGATCGGTCTAATGGATTTACATGGGCATTAATGGATTCATGTATTATCTTATCATAAGATAGGATAGTGTATAAGTGTAACTTTGAGGTCTCACATCTCAGTAACTCAATAAAAGTATGCTGAATTTAAGTCCACTTTCAAGGGTGACCAAACAGACGATTCTTGCGGTGTTTTTGCAGTCAGTCTTTCATAATCTTGCAAGACTTGTACATGTAGATACATTTATTAAAACAACGCACTAAATTATGTAAGCAACATATAACTTAAATTCTGTAGGATAAAACAACGTTATTTTTAAGACAACAAAAGTGAGACATTAAATTGCACTATTTAAAGCGGATAAAACGTAACATTTTTCCATTTTCGTAACTTTTTATCCAAATGAATGAACAAAGTACTTGCCTTTTCATTCTTTCTGCAATAATCTTATACAAGAAAGCAATATATAATAGCATAAAATAAATAGTTTTGTTGTTAAGTATATAGAGAACATGTATTTTATTATCGCTTTCTCTTAATTTATCACAATGTATATTGTCGATATGAGTATAAGAGAGACTAAAAGAAATAATTCATACTAATAAATATATTATTACTTTTTTGTACAAAATTGTTACAGGAATATCAAATATCGAATCATTTTATTCTCTAATATACAGAATATTCGATAATAACATTTCATGAGCAAATAGAGCGGTTTATATTAAATGAAAAAATCCTGTGTCATTTTATGATTTTCGCAATAATTAAAGAGATATTAATTTATACAGATTCGCAAATGAATATTCACGTGAAAGGATAGCCTAGTAGTTTATTCTAGACAAGATGTTGCATGTGAATGTGATTTACAAATGACAGATTTGTTTACAACGTTATGTGCACGTTATGTGCTTACAAACATATTGTCGCGTACTTAGCAATTATGAGCACGCATAACACTGGGCTTTTTTTATACGAATGCTCGCTCATTCACGGATTTATATTATTGCATAAATTGAAAAATAATAGAATTTTTTTTATTATTTAATTAGTATAATCTATTCTATTTGTCTAAAGGTAACACGATTATTATCTTGTATATTAGAGAAATAAAATGCTGTTTTGATATCTATTATTGTTATAACAATTTTGTATATTTGTATATTGTATATTTTTGTAAAAAAAATAATAATACATTTATTAATATGAATAATATTATTTTTTTTAGTGTACTCATATCGACTGTGTGTGTGTGTGTGTGTGTGTGTGTGTGTGTGTGTGTGGGCGCGCGCGCGTGACATGTGCATGTTTATATATGTTCGGCGTCTATATATGCAAATGTTGTGTAAAAAATAAACCAATGTACCAATGATAAAAATTTCGAATAAATCAGATGTCACGTTTTAAATAATTACTTGCCACATGTTTAAGCAAGTTATAAATTGCATAACAATAACAAATATGAAATAAATATAATTCTTAATACTTATCACAATCTATATTAGTAGAAATTAAATTGTTAAATAATAAGTAAAGATTCTAATCATTAATATTATTAGAATGTAAAATAAATTTTTATCTTATGACATTAGAAGTCCATAAACAATTTAATTGTGCAGCTAATTTTAATATACACACATAAATTATTAAGTAGAAAATATCTTCTCAAAATTTCCTTCATTTCTTTAGACAATGTTATCAGTATTCTTACAAATATCAGATAACTTGGAGGGTTTAACTTATTAAGTGAAAACGATCGATGATTGTAAATAATTTTCTTTTATGAGATTATAACTTCCTAGTATTTTACGCTTTCATATATATCTCGCATTTTGTATCATAGGAAACAGGTACAATGTGTGTGTGTGTGTGTGTGTGTGTGTGTGTGTGTGTGTGTGTTAGGTAATTTCCTGTACGATACAACAATCGATAATATTCCTTATACTACTTTGCTTAGAACTCCACGTAACGATCAAAATAGATCTTACCACATACTTGAAAGTTACATTAAAATATTTTTGCTGACAAATATCTCATTCTTTTTTTTTTACTTTTATAACAAATATGTGAAAAACTAAATTATTATCCTACAGCCTCTCTTTATAATATACAAATTAAGTGGCAAAGTTGCTAGGAATAACTAAAATACTAAATATAACATCGAACAAATTATATTAGAAGAAAAATTATAGTTATTGTATACAAGTGTATTCCTGTAATAATAATAATTATTATTATAGTCAACTCTATATCTAGATATTATTTGTAATCTACTTCTTGAATTTTCTTGTCTTTGAAAAAGCAAAGAAAAAGTTACGTTTGATATTTATGATTTAATTATATCTATAATAAAATAAAAAAGCATGTGGCAATTGTCATTTTGAACATGGAGATAATTTTTGTTAATATTTTCGAAATCAATAAAACTATTGTCGCATTTTCACATGCAAGGAAAATACTAAACTATAGTCATATCAAAATGAAGAATCGTATTCCGATAATTGGGATTAGAAAATACACAGCAGAGAAGTTTGCATGCTAATTGTGTATTCTAAAAAATGCAAAAATATGAAACGCATGAAAAATTCTCTGCATTCTTGATAATGGACGGTGAAGTATTTATGTACTATTCATTAAAAAAAACATTTACTTTCTTAACATTAAATTATTGTAAAATTTGTTGAATCTATTATTATTAATATTATTATATATTATTAAGGCTCGGTTGTCTCTCTGTAGCCGTATTGAATTATGACGTCAAAGACGAGAAATGACATGTAAAAAGTTTCTTGCGTTGTATGCTTTGTCTTGTACTTTTCCCTTAAAAACATGATATTTTCGTATTCTTAAAAATACCAGAAAATAAGATATCTGTTCAATAAATTACATAAAAGTGTATAAATAATTCTTGAAATAATAGTACACTGCTTAGCTATCAAAAATTACCAGATCTAGTTGTTTCTGATAGCTGAGCAGTGACAAAAAAAGACACTTTTACGTGATTTATTGGACAGATATCTTACTTTCTGGTATTTTTTTTTACAAGTTTTAAAAATACGAAAATATCACGTTTTTGAGGAAAAAGTACAAGATGTTATACGATGCAAGAAACTTTTTACTTGTCATTTCTCGCCTCTGACGTCACACAATCCATGTTGCGCCATGAGAGAACCGAGCCTTAATCATAAATTAAATTGCGATCTTGAAATTGAAATATAATAAAGATTGCGTGCTGTAAACTGTGGGTTAATACAGCTTTTCCTAGATCACTATCAACTTAAGTCATCACATAAAGTGTTACTAATGTTTACAATATAAGTATATCGTCTTACTGAAATATCGAAATATCAAAAGTCGTTTTATGTATATGTATATATATTTGTGTGTGTGTGTATGTGGGTATGTGTTCACCTAAAATTAAACACGATGTGGTAATAAATATAAGTATCTCTTAGAAAACGTGCTGATCTTTACAATTTGCTTCTGTAAGGTGTACATCAGCTCGATGGAAAATTTGTTATATTTACATGGTAATATACAATTATATGATTTTATACACAAATGAAAAATGGCATGATATATTTTCTTTTTTTTTCCACTAATTTTATTAGTGCATCATTTTATGAAGTTTCAGAATCTTCCCCAATCGCTGCTTTGCTGTTTTCATACCCTTCTTAGGTTTCCGTTCTGGAAAATTTATGAATTTATTTAATCTTCCATATTCTTCAATTACAAGTTATAAAAATATAACTTAAAATACGCAAATTTTGAAATAAAAAAAGAAAATGCGTATGTAATAAAAATTAATACTTTACCAACAGGAACGGGTGCTGCGAGTTTGGCTTTAACATCCTTAAGTCTGTTAGGACTTGTCAGTATTGATCCAAAGGTAGACGATTTTATAATATTTTCAGAAGCTGCGGTGGATGATGTGGTTCCTGCACTAACTATAGCATCCTTTTGCTTCTTTTTATTGTATGTTCGTTTATTGGAACCCTATTACACGCGTAAAATATAATTTAAATCATTTTCCTTTCATGACAACAAAAATGAAAAAGTTGATGAATACAGGACGAAAGACATAAAGAATAAATTACCAAAATAAATTACCAAAATAGAGATATTTAACTAAATATATAAAGTTATTATAAAGTTATATAAAGTTATATTTAGTTATATATAAAGTTTATTTTAATTAAATTTCTGTTGTACCTATTTCTAATTTATAAATTAATGATAGCAAACTATAATTAACAATATCTATATGTGTGCAATGGAAAAAAAGTGAAGGCTAATAATACAGTAATAACTAAAATAAAAAAGAAAAAGAACATGAATTATAAATGAAGAAATACAACTAAGAATAAAATTGTGATTACAAAATATATACAATTAGGAAGCTGTAGAAAAGTAAAGCACTACAGAATTTTATATCAAATTGCAGAGATCTAAATATGCCTACCAATTTCTTCTTGGTAACCTTGTCCATGTCGTTATCCAGGTATTCATCCTATGTGAAATATATATGCAAGAAATATGGAATTATGATATTTAAGAAAAATTATGAATGATAAAGCATTTTGTGATAAATAACAATATGAAAAAATCAATATATATTTTTTACTAATATTAAATGTGTTTAACTACATTACTAATTATTGATTGACTGGATTAATATTAATGTATTTAATAATTGGAAAACTTATAAATAATATATTAAATTTTTTATATTAAATAAATTATCAATTTTGCGCGTCCGCGCGCGCGCACGCACGCACACACATAGCCTATTTTAAATAGTGCATTTTAATATTTCTTCTGTAATTCGTTACAGAAAGTTTTTCCGACGAAAGTTGCATGGTTTGGAGGCGGATACATGAAAATACGGATTTAAGTAACCTTTCCAAATCAGGTCAAAGTCATTTAGAAATTTTTTAATGAAAACTTCTTTTATTTCATATTTTCTCGTTTTTATGTCATATTCTTGTTGACGTCAAGATCTTTTCAAAACTTTACAATAAAGTATTTTTTATTAAATACTCTCTGAATTATGAGACTTGAAAATTAACAGATAATGGCTAAATAAATTTATTATCTTAAATCAATTAAGTTTGAGACCAAGAGAAAATGATGACTTTAACTGATTTTGTTATCTTCAGATCGAAATTATCTTGAATTTTTAAAATATTTTTTATTCTACTTTTACTCTACTTCGGCATTATCCAAGAACAACGGCATGGATAATAGTTTCTGTTCGTTTTGGAGCATCAAAAGTTGTTTGCAATTAAGAGGGGAAAACATGATGAGAAAAATTTGATAAAGATAATCGTTATCTTTTTGAAAGGGTTCATACAATCAATTTCCTCCTCCTCTTTCTACTTTTGTATAGGCTTTTAAAAAGCCTTTTCTACCTCACTCTCATATGCGCTTGTGATGTGCATGTAAGACTGTGATGCACAGGTATATGGGATCTACTTTTCAACGCCGGTTCCGAACAGCAAATTTTTGAGGAGGTTCTGCGCAAGAATACTCTCTCTCGTGGTTTGCCAGGCCATTGAGAGGAGACACAAGCGTATGAAAATATTTTGGTTCTACCGAGATTCAAACTCGGGATCTCTAGTATACTAGACCAATGCGCTGTCTACTATGCCACGCTCGCTCTCGACATACAAGTTCGTTTGTACTAATTTGTGAACAATGATTGTAAAGAAGACTTTTTCAGTGATTTGTATTAATGTTATTTTATCTCACATGTTTGTTAAATTTTGAATTTTTTACTTTATTATTGATTCATTCGTATATTACTTGCGTTTTCATCTCTCAATTGTTTATTCTTCATCAATCGTTTATTACTTTTGTTCGTTTGTTATTTGTCACAAGGGGAGAATCAAGGGGAATGCACGAATTTTGCTTAACTTTAAATATGTTTTAGTACTTACACTCTAAAAATTCATGTGCAAGTGGCACAATGTAATTTTCAAATATTCGTGAAAAAGTTATATCGAAAATTTTGTAAATTTCTCTGGAAATATCGCGTCTTCTTTACTGCATACACAAGCGAGTTTGGCAGATAGCCTGATGTAGCAGATAAGACAACGGACTGCAAAGCTACACATTACAGATTTCCATTCGAATCTCTTTCAATTTTTTTTTTCCATGTAAATTTTTACAAATATGTATTTGAATGATTTCAATATGCAAATGAATAATTAGGTAATGCATACAGTCTGTTTGAAAAATTACTATTTGATTAAATTTAATATTTTATCATATAATTTTAATATCTGCAATGTATAATAATATTGTTGTGCAATTCAATTAAAAATTCCAAAATTATTTCTAAATTCTGCTTTATTTCTATATATTGTAATTCTTTTCGAAAAATTGACATATTTTTGAATGATAACTATCGTAAAAACATTTGAAACATAATATCGACATTTATATCAACATATTGAATAAAACTTACATCTTTACAAGAGCACAGTTTCCAAATTTTACATAGTTCCAAGTTTACATACGTTGCCAACTAAAGTCATCATTCTCTCTTAGTTTCAAACTTAATTGCTTTAAGATAGTAGGCTTAGTTTCAAACTTAATTGCTTTAAGATAGAGGGCTTATTTAACCTTTATTTGTTTATTAACTTTCGAATCTTATAATTCAGAAAGTATTTAATTAAAAAAATACTTTATTATGTTTTGAAAAAGTCTTGAAATCAGCTACAAGGATTTGAAATAAGAAATAAAAGTTTCCATTTAAAAATTTTTAAGTAACTTCAATCTGACTTTGAAAAAGTTATTCAAGATCGACTCCGTATTTTCATCACGTACCCTCTCCATGCAACTTCTGTTTGAAAAATTTTCTGTGACAAATTACAGAAGAAATATTAAAATATATTATTTAAAATAAGTACTGTGTGTATGTATGCGTATGCGTATGCGCGCGCGCGCGCGTGTGTGTGTATGTACAGGATGTTCCAGGTTTTAATGATCAAATTTTACATATTTTGGTATATTTTGGTGAGTCTAAAGATAAAATTAATGTTATATAAATATAAATCGTTTACAGCTTTATTTAAAGGTTATAATAAAAATACGAAAGAGATGTTAATTTTTTACTACGATATAATATAAGAATAAATCAACAATGTTTACATTCAATTTGTTTATCTAAGCTATGTTTACTATTTGAGGTCGTCAAAAGTAGCATGACATTTTTAGCATTTCTAGAATTAATTAATATTCTATTTCAAAATGTCTACCATTTTTGACAATAGAAAATTGACAGCAGTCAAAAATCAAATGTATTCTATGAATTTTATTTTTATTTTGTTTTATTTCGTTGAATGCATCATTAATTTTTTGTGTCAATTCATTATATAAATTTATTACATTTTTTAAATAAAATATTTAATTTTGGAGGTGCTAAAAGTATCATACTACTTTTGATGATCTCAGATAGTAGATACAGCCTAGAAACAGACTAAATGTAAACATTGTTGATCCTACATTGTATCATAGTAATCAAAAATTAACATTTCTTTCATATTTTATATTTTCATCATAACTTTTGAATAAAACTGTAAATATCTATATGTATACATTTTTTTTCTTATTTATACCCACAGAATATACTTACAAAGTTCGGTCATTAAAACCTGGGATACCGCGCGCGCGCGCGCGCGCGCGTGTGTGTGTGTGTGTGTGTGTGCGCGCGCGCGCACGCGCGCGCGCGCGTGTAACATATTATTTATGTGTAAGATATATTATACGTAAAACAAATATATATAAAATAAAGTAAAATATTAAATAAAATAATTTACTTACCGATTGTTTCGCTCGCTTCGCCGCAGCTGCTTCCAGAACTTTTTCTACGGACGTTTTCTTCACACCTTCTCGCGCTGGTCGATTCATCTTTGGTAAAAGGGGACCTACTCTAGCTTTTGGATTCCATGCTTCATCAATTTGACTTTTTGCTTTAGGTTTAAAGATATAATCCTCATCGTCGGAAGCATCTAAAGCTGGATAAACTATAAATAGCATATATTTAATATAGTTCCATCGTAAAAAGATATCATATATAAAATATTTCTTATTATATATACATACTAAAATCATCGTCTTGGTGAACTTTATCGATATTTTCTATCAACTGATCATCGTCTTCATCATCAATGTGCTGATTCCTAATAGACCTTTTTGACGTTTTCGTAGGACTACTTGTTGTTGAATAACTTTGCTGGCTGAACGACAACATCCCGGCAATTGCCTCCCGCGTGGATGGTGATGCCCTGTCGGAACTGACCGTTTTCAATTTATAAATACTAAGACACCAAGAAATCAAATTCATTCCTCCGCACGGCTAAAAATCTTTTAATATAAGAGCTTTCTAATAAGCACTTCGATAATTAATTAAAAATCTTTCTGCTTAAAAACGAACTATATATTTACAGTCACTCGGCATTAATTCTATTCCGAAAATTTGATAACTTTAAATACAAAATTACAAAAGTTTATAAAATACATAATAATTTTAATGTATCTAATTGTATTTAATGTATCTAATGTATCTAATTATATAATAATAACGTATGTAATTAAATTATAGCAATTAGCTATTACAAATTTTTATTAATCATTATATTTGCGATTAATTAAAATAGTTTCAAAGCAAATGACTACAGTCTACAACACACAGATTTCATGACAAATTAGCATACCCAGTGGGCGGTGGCATAGGTTGACTGTACTGTACTGAGATTGTAGTCGATGGCCTAAAATTATTTTTGAATTATTACAACCATCATAATTCGATACTAGATGATCTGCATCTAAATTTATACGTACGTGATGTCAAGCCTTTGAGTGCCGTTTCCAAGGGTATATGCTGATGCTTTCAACAATTCTTCTATACCATTCTTCGGCGCATTATTTAGCACATCAACATTGCCGTCATAATCGCGTTTAAGTCGTTTCGACCTCGGTGCCCGTTTCCGTTTATGCGATTCGTCTATTACGAGACCGTAATCACTCTCGTTGCTGCCGTCATGAAAATCATACACAGACGATATTTGATTCCATGACAGCGCTTCCTTTGTTTCAAAAGAGTGATGACTGGTTGCAATACCGCTATCGTATACATTTATATTGTCGTTTGTACTTCTGACAACCTCGTTGTTGCCGAGTTTAAACCTAATCACAGTAGGGCTCTGTTTTCCTGGTTTAGTTAATTGTCGTTTATTATTATTACTGTTGACAGATTTCTCGGTCGCGGGCGTTTTAATTACGGGACACATAATTGGTTTCGGTAATGTAAGCTTTAATGGTGGTCTTGATAATGACGGTTCAATCGAAGCAGGTTCCATTTTATTTGTTTCCTTTAGCGTCACTTTATTCATTTCTTTTAACGTCGCTTTATTTGTTTCCTTTATCGTCGCTTTATTCGTTTTAAAAGCATTATCGGCTATCCTATCAGCATAATCAAAGTCTACGAAATCTTTGTTCAACGGTTTCTTTTTCTTTCGTTTACTTTCACGTTCCGGTTTCGGTGGATTTAAGGATATTAAGTATCGTTCCGCATGTCGTATCTCTTTGCTGAGATCTTTCAATAACTTCTGACTATTTATCGTGACTGGTATTTGGCCGCGGCTAATCATGTTATACTAAAATTACATATGTATCGACTTTTATTCCATGAATTACTATATTTTTCAATTAAGATTATATTTTCATATATATAAATAAACATTTTTGACTTACATCCTTATCCGTGTTCCATTGTTTAAGAATTCCAAGCAATGCCTTTACGCCTTGTAAAAAATACGGCGGACACTTCTTCCCCTCGTTATTCAATTCTTTTAATTCCTTCAGTAATTTTTTAGCCGCAAACCAATTAATTGTCTCAAACCCAGGATATTGAAATTTCGCTGGAGTCTTCATTTTTCTCTCTAATTCATATATTCTATAAAATGATGAAATTTGATCGCAAAACGAATAATAAATTCCTTAATAAATTGATATACAAGTTTCCTTTACTCACTGTATTTGCATTTGAATGTTGAGACTATGCACAAAATTTCCACCGAAAACCAGGGAGTCCATTGGCGTGAGCACCGCATGTATCCAGCCTGTGGGAATCATCATCGTTTGGCCCTGTTTAATCACACACTTGTAACAAGCATCAGCCTGATCCCCAAAGAAAGTTTCGCTTTGTGTTGAACTGCACATCCAATGTTGGTACAATTGTAAATTCGCCGGTGTCGGCTTGATGAGATAAAACACTTTCTCGCCACGTAATACATGGTACCATACAGACGTGCCACCAAAATCAATATGAAAATCTGTGAAACTGTCTTTAACTCCCATTAGGCAATACTTTTGTACTTCTGGTCGTTTTATATCACTGTCTTCGGGCCAATCACGTGGCCACACCGAATTAACCCAGTCAAGTTTACGGGCGATGTACGGCGCTTCAACCAATGATGAAAGACTGTAATTTATTTCTCAAATTATATATGTACGGTCTATGACAATTTATAAAGACACATATACAGCAAGGCAATAAATATTGATATACCCAGTATTAGTAAATTCAAGACTTATGACATTAAATACTCTTGTTCGAGAAGGAGAGTTGTAATATTCTACAAAATCTTTTAATTTCATACGTATGTTACTTTGTCTAGTAACATCAATCACATCCATATCCCGATCACCACCTCAAAAGAACATAAATTATGTAACTTTATATATCAAAAACAAAATAAAATATCCTATGAATATTTTTATGCTTTTATATATTATCTTACCTATATAGGTTTCGACATCATTGACATTAAAACTTGGAGGTGGTACAGTCATATCAAGTCCATCTTTTCCATCAATAATAATAGGAGTTTCAAAACCATTTATTTGTAAATACTGAAAAGTTAATTGGTATCCTTTCACATGTTTCACAATCTCATCAGCTTTGGGAAAGTGTCTAGACTTGAGCTCTCGTATAAATACTGGGGTTCCAGTTTGAACTGGTTTTGTATCCGCATCACATTCAGAATAATCATGTCTATGCCAGTTTGTCCTTACTTTCACTGTAGTAACAAAATAGATATTAACAATAATATTATAAACTTGTAAATATATTCAAAATGTATAATGATATAACACACTTACTAAGTGAAGGACCACATGTGAGTTCACACCGTGGACAATGGTATTTGTCAACATCTATAATTATATATTCCTTCAGATCCACACACCTGCAAGAACAAAATAGTAACATGACATAACAGTGACACAACAAAGGCGTCAATTATATTATATTTATAAAGTATTACGCAATTCTATAAATCGCAAATAAGAGTTTTGATCAATCGCGATTAGCGATTGTCTGTGCTTAGATGACTTTCATTGCATTATCTATATACTAATAAACACGGACATTAGAATGAGCGACGCGCGATATAGGTTATGTTACCGTCAACAAAACATTCCTCGCGGCGTGATCTGTCAAGTCCGCGACCAATTACAAGGCAAACAGACATTCCTGGAATGTGCGACTCTACGCGCGAGGTTCCTTAACATTTGTAGAAGATTGCAAAAGAAGAAACAACTTTCGCGCGCGTCCCGACGTTTACTTCCCCAACATACACGGAAACGCTTACCCGCCATGGTACCACTCCTTGCACACATCGCATTGTATCATAAACTGTGGCGGATCGTACGTGCGACCACAAAAACAGTACGTGGTTGACTGCTCCATTTCATCGGCGATTACTAATATCGGACACAACTCCCGTGGCACAATTCCGTCCGAAGCAGCGGCGGAGATGGCATAGTAGGAGTGAAGCGTCAGGGCGTCGCTTCGCGCAAAAAGAAATGGCGTTTGCTGGAGATACGGACCAATCAGCAGATCGCTACGCGAATATAGGCGCGAAATTGAAATATGAGCTCCTTTAGTCAATTGTGCATATATCTTATAAAATAAAATGAAAATTACAAAAGTGAAGAAATTTATTAGATTTCGACATATAAAAAGTTTACGCAAATAGTTTAATGAATTTTCATTTTGTAATTTCCACTTCGATTAACATTGAATTCGTCAATGAAATTTTTCATTTCTTATAAGTTTACATTACGCAAGATTTACATGGCGAAAAAGTTCACGTGAAAAATTTCACATTTTCACATTTGAGAGAATTATATAATCCCGAAATCGTACATGATCGTAAGTTCACATGAAAAATGAAACTTTTCATTTTTCACGTTTCCGCCCTAGGGGAAAAGTTACATAATTGATCTCCTAATTATGATTGTGTTCCCTTTTTACTGTGCAATCATAATGACGTCATGATAGTTCACTGCCGTAGTCGTTCCGAAATTACTGTAGTACTGCCAGTAGCATGACGTCGTATTTCGGAACTGCAGTGGACTGTAACAGTTGTAGACGTTATAGACAAGATGAACAAACACTCGAAACTTTCAATATGCTTAATAGCATTAGAAAGTTTAAATGAAAATAATAGCGAGAGCGATTCCGAAGAAGAAGAAGAACAAATAAAAATAATACGAATACCACTTCTAGTTCGACCGCGTATAAAAAATTATATGGACGTGATAACTAAATACTCAGATGTGGAGTTTAAGAGCCATTTTTGGTAAGATAAATATAACTAATTATAAATATAACTAATGTGTAGTTATATGTATAAAATGTTTAGAAAATAAACATTTATTGTTTGTAATTGTTTTAAATATAAAGTAAATATTTTATTTGTTTCAGCATCTAACAAATTTATTTTTCGCGCGTTCGACGTCATATTGCACTGTACTGCCTCACCTCGAGAGCTGCAGTAGTCGCAGTGGCAATATGGTTGTCATTTATGACGTCATTGATGGAACTAGATGATGCCGTAGCATGTATGCTAATAACGGAACAATTTTTCAGTACTGCCAGTATTACCAGTAAAAAGGGAAACACAGCCTACATGTAATATACTCGGAATATTTCTATATCTTGATGAGTATATCCCAAATGCATCTTTAACTTGTATTATCAGAACCACGACGAAATACTATTAAAGAGCGATAACCATAGGAAAATTTTCGTGTCCACTAATGGAGTCCCGGAAGAATCCGAGAATAACTGAAGAACATTGATATAATCAATCATATAATCAATTTTGGTTATACTGAGAATAACAAAAGGAGGATAATCGTAGACATATATAATAGACTCAGCATTAGCTATATATATCAGTCCTTGGCAGAACGATTTGCGAGAGACAAAATATAGGGGAAGTTCTCTCTTTCTCTTTGCGCAGATAAGATACGCGATGATCTATTGACAGATTATATAACAGTCGTGATAGATAGTTATATTATTCTTTATAGCTTTACTCTATTAAAACTTTCTTTTTCGTATTCAATAAACTTAAAAATATATTATTTCATTTTAAATACAAGTATATTGCTACGGATATCAGATGATCCTCGAGTAGGCCATTTTTATTTGTCAATAATGCGCGCGCAGTAAAGGACAGATATTCCCCGATATTTTGCTTCTCTCACGGTTCTGCCAAATCCATAGACATAGTATGGATAGATCGAGCATGCTATATACCAGGCAATGGGCGACATGTGCGAGTGAGAAGAAACAACACCTAATTTTTTTCTCTCTCTCTAACAGAAAAAGGAAAAATATTAAGTGGGGACTATGGCTGCGTTCAGTAGAGAAAGCAGATCAGTGAGCGTTCAATGATTCTTTGTTATGATTGGTTTCTATACTTACATTCAACGAAGACCTAAAGGCAAGGAACAATCATATTGAAAAATCACTGAGCGCTCACTGATCTGCTTTCTCTGCTAACACAGCCTATGTCTATGACAGGGATTTCGCATATGTCGCCCATTGCCTGGTATATAGCATGCTCGGTCTATCTATACTATGTCTATGGCCAAACTCAACTGGTAGTATAGAAGAGTATATGGTATGCGGGGTTTATATTATATGTCTATAAAGGTAACATTCATTTATTATCATGTTATTATGCTGTTATTATTGTTATTATGATGGATTTAATTTTAAATTAATAGTTCGTAAAAGGAACTATTAATTTAAAATTAAATTCATCATAATAACAGTAATAAATAAACGTTTTCTTCCCTTTGTTATTCTCAGTACAGTCAAAAGAGTCGATAATATCAACATTTTTCAATTATATATATATTGACCATGGCACTACTGAAATTGCTTTGAAAGTTTCGCAATAATATACTCTCTTTTGAGATTACTGTTGTGTACTTCATTATGTTGAATTGAGTATTACATTTTACGGAATATATCGAAAAGTACTTTCAAGATTCATTAAAATTCGAAAATTTATATATAATATGGCTTTTGTATTATTGACATCAGATGATGAAGATTTTACTAATATTGTTAATCGAAGGCCAAATAATGTTAGAAGACCTATTCATTTTTATGAATTTGATGATAGATTTTCACGCTCGATTCCGATTATCAAAAGAATGCATTACTGAAGTGTTGGAAGCTATAGAACCTGAAATTTCACATCCAATAGAACAGTAGGTATATGTAGCATTATAAAACAGCATTATAATTGAGAATATTTATTATTGACAAGGTTGTCATTCACAAAGGATAATTGCTATTGATAATAAAAATATAAACAGTAATAATAACAGTAATAATTAATGTAAAAATTATTTCAAAACGTATAAAATATATACTTGCTACATAATTGCTGTCGAATGGATTTTATAAACTATCAACTGATGGTTGAATAACACTTTTGATTCTTTCAGCTATCAGGTCATCAGGGACATTCATCTTTCCGCCTATATATGTCAATTATTAATTAATAGTTGTATACAGTATGCTCATATATACGTTTATAATAAATTCTACATTTATATATCTGTTGCGAAAATTTCTTTATGTTTTTCCGCAAAATGTTTCCTTTTTTTAAATTGTCCTAACAATTTTTTAACGATGTCACATTTCGATTTGCTTGTATGCACTTGCTATTAAATTCACGATTTATATCTAATCAACATTTTTCTTTTTCTTTAACAGTTACCCGTTTTTTAACAGTTAACCGTCTGTTTGCTTGCTTTCAATTATAATTTTTTTTATTATCGATGATTTGAATTAAAGTTATTTTTTCATCTGTCGTAAAATTTGGTAGCCGCTTTTTATTTGGATTGTCTTTCATGGACATTTCTTTTTCAGACGAAAAATTCATTTTAAAAAAAGGAATCACACTTCTCAAGGAATCAATGTTTATTGCAAATTGTAAAAAATTAAACATCAGATCTCTTTGCCGCCATGCTTTTACCATCTCCTTTGCAAAATCTCAGCTAATCAATCAGATTTCATGTTTAAGGAGAAAGAAGCGTATATTTTGAGTTTCAGTGAATAGGATATAGGTTTACGAACCTAGGGTTAAAAATGAGTTGTAGAATGCAATATATTTAACGCCAACGTCAACTTTAACGGCCGTTCAGCTAAACTCGAGTTAAACTGAAAGTTATGAAACCGGACCTATGTGGTAAACATTTAGCTAAACTTATATGTCATAACTCAGTAAACTTATTGCAGCTTGTTGATTGGTCCAATATTGGCTCTAATGGTATGTGTAATGTAAATACACAAAAAACATAATATTGGAAAGAGATAATATTAGGTATACAAAAAAGTTCTGAGCTTTTTTTGTAAAATTCAATCTTTATTCAAAAACAAACAAAAAAATATTAATCAGCGAAATATTCCCCGTTTGCATCAACGACCTTTTGCCATCTTTCGGGTAGCTTGCGAATTCCTTGATAGAAGCTCACCGGCTTCGAAGCGATAAAGTCATTGCAATCAATGCATTTTCGTATCTCTTCAAATCTCACGAAATGTGTATCAGCCAAATGATGCTGCAGCGACCGGAATAGGTAGTAATCGGAAGGCGCCATGTCTGGACTATACGTCGCGTGCGGGAGAAGTTTCCAGCCTAACGCACAGATATGGTCCTGAGTCGCTTTCGCAACATGTGGTCGAGCATTGTCATGAAGCAAGATCACTTTACGACGTCCTTGGCCAGTAAATGGCCTCTTTTCTTCTAATGCATCGCTCAAATTGGTCAATTGTTGTTGGTAGCGGTCTGCCGTGATTGTTTCACCCGGTTATAACAACTCGTAATACAACACACCTTTCCAATCCCACCAGATACAGAGCAAAACCTTCTTGGCGTGGATATTGGGCTTTGGCGTCGATGTCGAAGGTTGACCAGGGTCAACCCATGATTTTCTACGTTTAGGGTTATCATAAAGAATCCACTTTTCATCGCCTGTAATGATTTTGTGCAGAAAATCTTTTTTCCGGAACTTTGAAAACAAAGTGAGTGCAGTGTCACGCCGACGATTTTTGTTGTCTTTTACACATTCACAATTCATGCGGAAACCCATCTGCCTTCCTTCCAAACCTTTCTCATCGTATGTAAACGTACGGAAATGGTTTGCTGCGTAACGCCAAGCTGTTCTGCAAGCTCCTTTTCAGTTTGCGCAGAGTTTATATCCAGCAGTGCTTGCAATTCGTCCGTTTCAATCTTTTGACGGCGTCCAACATGCGGTTCATCTTCAAGACTGAAATCTCCTTGACGAAATTTTTGATACCATCTTTTACATGTAGCATGACTTACAGCGTTCTCTCCATATACAATACAAATCATTGCAGTGGCTTCAGCAGCATTTTTCTTCAGATGAAACGCGAAGTGGATGGAAAATCGAATATGCTCTTTTGTTATTACTATCGTGAACACTACTGATTTTTGAGGTTATGTGCATCAAACGCCAAACTGTATGGCATTTTAGAAGACCAAATGTCAACGCTTTAAAACCGCAAAAGGGCGGAAAGGTATATAAAATTTAAATTGTTATTTCGGTTGTATCTAAAGCTCAGAACTTTTTTATACATCTAATATAAAAATTAAATTAAAAATAAACACAGAAAATATAAATAACAAACATAAATTTTTTATATAAGAATTAATATAATATTTTTATAACAAAAAATAGTAATTGTGTGATTGTTATATTTAAGTAAAAATATTTTTATAATAATATAAGAAATATTTTTCTTTGTAATAAATAATTAATAATAGTTATGTTTCTGTTTGAAATAGAAATGTTTCTACAATAATATAAGAAATGTTCTTCTTTTGCGATAAATAATTGTGATAATGGTTATAGTTTAAAGTATAAGTTTTTCTACAAAAATGTTTTTGTTTTTGTGATAATAACTGGAAATTTTATTTTAAAGTATAAATGTTTTTTTTTTTTAATATAAGAAATATATAAAAAATGTTTGCAGTTTTATGATAATTGTAATAACTTTAATATAAAATATATAATGCAAAATATTTGTGTTAATATAAGTAAAGGTTAATATAAGCAATATAAGAATCATTTCAGATTAATATATTTTATTTTATTTTATTTTATTCTGTTTACGTTTCATAATTTTATATAAGAGTTTTTGAAAATTAAAATAAAATAACATAAATAAGTATAACTATTTTTCTTATAATTATACATATTACTAAAGTTTAAACAATAAATTAATGAATGCATAATAAGTACAAATAACAGAATCAAATTATGGAAAATGATAAAAGAACAATGTTAAAAAATAGAAAAATGTTGAAAAATGATTAAAATTTATAATATATCTATCTTAGTTCTATTTAATTCTGTTACACAGATACTTCATACTGTGGTATTTCTTTCCTGCTACATAGATAAAATATTTTTTTTGTTTTTTTACATCAATATTTTTTACATCAATATTTTAGCTTTATTAGCTCATAGCTTGATCTTCGTATTATTTTTCGTTTTGAGTTTTTTTTTACTTTTGAGTATATTTACTTTTAGTAATATATTTTATATTTTTGTTATATTAATTTAAGTATAGTAAATATAGTAAGATAATAGTTTATTAATTTATCACAAAAGGCTGAAAAAGAAATAAAAAAGTTTTTCAATACAATAAATAATTTATAATTATAATTATAATTAAAGTGTATTTTGTAATACGAATAACTAATATTAATGTAATTCAAATTACATATTAATCTACTAACCAAACCAACTAATCTACTAGCTAAACAAAGAAAATATTAAATAAAAATTTTCAGATAAAAACTTTACATACTTGGCAAAATAATTATAAATCATTTCTGTTCGTACTGCCACATTAACAATTTCATTGTTATAATTTGCATGTTGATTAATTCCCTTCTGTTCAATTGTTTAATAATATCTTCGTCATTCGAGAACGATAATGGGTGCTTTCCAACAAAGAGAGTTTGGTGTTACACAGTGTGGCACAGAGAGACACTGTAAGACACAGTTATAGAGTTTAATTGGAACACATAAGTTACTAAACACGCTCACTAGAAAGCATAAAAGACGTAGGAGAAGACCATCACGCATAAACATGAGCCCATTTTTTTCATCCATTATTGCCAGTGCATTTTTTTGAAGAATTATTGATATTTACTAAAATAAATTTAAGTAATTATATGTATTGATTATTTTATTCCTGGCTACAAAGCGCTTTATTTTATATTTGTGAAATAACTATGATCTTTTCGATTTGACATTACATGGAATCTCATTCATTTCAGGTGAGTATAATTTCTTTTCTCTTTCAAGGAAAACTTCTTTTCCTTTGAAACAAGCATAATGCTTAACATCATCTAATGTAGAAATAATTCCTTTACAATGCCAACAAAAGAACATATCTGCAATAAAAATCCAAGAAGAATTTTAGAATTTGTACTAATAATGGGTCATCAATAAATACGTAATCTATATCAAGATCTATATCAAGATTTAATAGATAGTAATGTTTTTAAGCTTATATATTTCTTTAAATAAAAAAAAACTGAATATTGATTACCTAAGAATTCCGGATTCGGTACTACGTTATTCGAATGCGACGAAAACATTTTTTTTTGCAGATAAAGAATGCGTTCCGTTTCTCGCATGATACGCGTGATGTATCATTTATTCTTATCACAATACATTAAACAAGGATAAATGATGCATTATGCGCATCATGCAAGAAACGGAACGCATCCAAAATGACAATAATGACCGGAATGTATATTAATATCACACTTAAAAAAATAATTTTGCTCGATATGTTGGCGCTATTGACATCCGACACGGCGTCCAAACTTAGGATCGAGTTGTGTTTCACAGTGTCATTCTGTGTCTCTCTGTGTCATAGATGGAAAGCACCAGTGTAGACACTGTGTTACACGGTATCGCCTGTGTACGTTGTTGGAAAGTACCCAATATAATATTATAATGTGTCATATCTAAAATTACTAGTTATATTTTTTAATCACAGTTTAACTACTTCTAAATGGCCAAAATCGACCATTTAAATTTAATAAATATTAAATTTAATAAATTTTATTAAATTTAATAAATTTAATAAAAACTCAATTTACATAAGTTTAAATTTGAGCAAATCGTTGGTTGAAACCAATATTTCGTTAAATTTTGATTAACCGAATGTCACTAGGGATTAACTCTTTAAACTGCGTTGGTAGAAACAGGCATTAGGGCCGCAGCACACACTTCTGCATAAGGGTGTCGTCACATGCCGCGTAACTTGCGTAAGCGTAATCTGCGTATTCTAGTATTTTACTAAATCTTAGTATTTTACTAAAACACATTACACCATTCTGAAAGCCTTCTTTCACATAGAGCATATTTCGCGAAATTTCGAGAAATGCGTAATTAATACAACCAATTGCTGATTAGGATTTCTGTTATACTCTCTAATAGAAATGCTAAACTAATTTGTAATCTGCGTATCTGGAAAAGTATGCATGGGGAATCGAGACTTTATCTACAAGTATGTGTGCAAACAAGTCGAGTAGATGTGAACCTAATCTGTGAGAATGTATTCAGAAGTCATTATGAACTCTGACGTGTTGTTATTAATAATATGGAAACGATGGCAAAAGTGGAAGAAGATGAAACAATCTCAACAATAGAAAATTAGACGATACGTTTTAAAATTGTTTGGAATATGAAAACTGATGGTATACCAACAGGAAAAAAGTCATCATAGAATGTGGATGTGTCCGATATTCGCAGAAAGACGAAGATTATTACAGGATGACAGTGACAATCTGGTCAAAGAAATATAATTTGAAGATTACGAAATGTTCTACAATTATTCTAGAATGTCCATAGAAATGTTTAATCAGTTGTTAGATATTGTTGGGCCACGCATTGAAAAACATTATAAATTAATTTATATATATATATATATATATATATATATAAACATATATATTTATTATTAATTAATTGATTTAATTAATCATTATATTAATTAATTAACTTATCCTGATTTGATCTTTATTCATTTTGCCGAAAAGCTCTGATTATTCTGATTATTTACTACGTGTGTGTTTCTTCCGCAAAAAAATTAAATTCAGCGTAACAATAATAGCGTAAACAGCACACAGTAACTAGGCGGAATCTGATGTTCAAGTGAAACGATATGATTGATCGGCGCAAGTTACGCTTACGCAAATTATGCCGCATGTGACTGCACCCTAACGCATAATGCATAACGCATAAAAAAATTAACTAATCAGAATCTTTTATTTCCATTATAGGGTAGAAATGGAGGACTATGATTGGTTCATTTTTTTATGCGTTATGCAGAAGTGTGTGCTGCAGCCCTTATACTAGAAGAAGAAAGATAAACTTTGAACTAGTACAGCCAGTTCAGCTAAAAAGAACAGACCCATAGAAATTGAATCATAGGCAGATACACAAGGGAGCGTCCCGTTTGACTACATTGACTACATTGATCACAATCATTCACAGTGGTTGGTGCCTAGAAGTTTTCTTTTGTTCAAACGCTATGAGTAGCTGTCAATTGCAACATGATCAAATGGACCTTACCCGATACATAACCGCCTTCATATATCGTTTCAGTTTTTGAAGTCAGCCCCCTTTTTTAGATTGTGATCGAAGTAAATCGTAATCGTTTATATCTGTTCAAGATAATCGTTTTAAGATAATCATTTTTCCATTTTATTTAATGTTCTATTCTTTTCAATGTTACATAAACTTATTAAAAATAATTATACAAATATATATTATTTTTTAAATATATTTGATTATTTTTCATAAATTTTTCAAAAATGACAAATCATAGTCAAAGAATAGAAAAATAATCGACTATGATTGCTCAATTTCTTATGGCTTAAGGCTTAAATCATCTATTGTAAACCGGAACGTTTAAAGTTGCAGCGATACTGCATTATAGTGCAGTATAGCACAGATAATCTTACTTATTATATTATTTTAAGAACCAAATTGCAAAATCCGACTCTGTAACAAATTTCGTGACTTTGTAAGATATGGATAAAAAAAAACTTGTGACAAAATATCACCTCGAGTAAATATTACTACACCCAAAGAAAAGTTTCTTTTATTAAAAAAAAATTTCAAATTAAAGAAATTTGTGCATTGCTATGGGTGGAGCCCGTTTAACCACGTTGTAATTGACCACTCGCCATTCATAGCGTTTGAACAGAGGAAAACCTCTAAGCACTGGCCGTTGTGAATAGCTGTAGTCAATCGCAACGTGGTCAAACAGAACGCTCCCATTGCTATACGGTCAGGTGAGATCCAGTCGGACACATCGGACTTACATCCAGCCGTTTACACCCAGTCGTTCAATCCCGATTCACTTCGGAATGAAGTAATATTTCTTAAGTGTAAACGGGTTAATTTCAATCCACTTTAATCTTCTTCTCCTTTTCTTAGCGGAATAAAATCAATCCGGTGTAAACACTCCCTAAATCCATTTCATTTTGAAGTGAACCGGGATTGGACGGCTAAGTGTAAACTAAGTCATTACCGATTGATCAATTAAATAAAAAATGTTACGTTTATTTTACGTTATTATTTATATTTGATATGATATAATTATATATAATTAGATATAAACTTTTTTTCCGGCTAATTAAAAATTTCATCACATACTTTTTTATCAGACATTGCGAATAAATTAAAAATTAATAAAATAATCAATATCATATTGCATATTTTTTTTGACGATTAGTGTCATTGAAAACACTAGAATCACGTAAAATTTTCATAAATTATAAATCACAGTATATAATGAAATTATGCTCTCTCAAAATATTAATAAAATATTTTGAGAGAGCAACAACAAAAATAGTTTAGAAATCATCTGATCAGACGCGAGAGAATATTAACCGCTTCTCGCAATCCTTCACAGTCAAATTACGAATATGGGATTATTATGCGTATTGATTCCAAATAATTGTTCGTAATGTACACGTTTATAACGTTTATAATGTTTATTTTATTCACATGGGATTTCACACAAAGTTTATATTATTGCAAGCAACGGATAAGAATATGTAGTAAAATAATGCATCGATGCGCAAAACATAAAGCGATCGCGTCTCAGGCAAAGTAGTCAGAGAACTCTCTCGGGCCGCGGGGGGGGAGGGCACGGCGCGTCGTGCCGATGACGCGGCTCATGACGTATTGTGACGCGGCGCAGGAGCAGGTAAGTACTCTCAATCGCCGGACTCGCTGTCCATAGCTGCCGACGTGATCGTGCTTCGGTGTTACATGTCGGATGTGTCGACTAAGGTAAGTGTTAATTTTGTCTATTGTTTTAGTGTATATTTATGTATTCGTGTATAATACTGTGTGTGTGCAGTGTGCTATATGTTAGTATTTATATATTTATGTAGTTAATTATATGTATGCGTGAATATTTATATATGTACTTTAGATATATATTTATATATTATGTGGTGCTGCCACATCACTCCCCTCCGTAAGAAACCGTCTTACGGGCGATAATAATCGGGGAATTTTATTCGGCGCCCTGATTTAGTCTGTCTCACTGTTTCTTTTTCTTCCTTGATCTCTTTTTCAGGATTTTCATATGGGATGCTGGTCTCTTCGTCTTGTTCTAGTAGGCCGGTTTCAAGCGATCTATGGATACGATGACTGGTTTTCCATTTACTATTATTTTGTACACTTTATTTTGTTCCTTTCTATTACAGCATGTGGACTGATGTATGCAGGACGGAGTGAATTTCGTATCGTGTCATCTCTTAAAAATACGTGTCTCGTCTTCGTTAGATCCTTGAATACGAACGTATTTTACTTGCAGTGTCTCGACGTTGCCACGAGTTGCAATTTTTGCGTTATTTTTCGTAGACGTGCTGTGAAGTCAACCGGATCCGTCGTGGTCGCCATTTGAGGGTGGAAAAGTTTCCCAGGCAGCTTGAGTGATTCTCTACACGAGTTCTGCAGACGTTTCAAGGTCTTCTTTGAATGCACTTCGAATTCCCAGTAGTACAAAGGTAGATTGTGATTCCGTCCAACTCTCCTGTGCATGACGGACGATGGCTGCCTTGAGTTGCCTGTGGAATCTTTCCACCAGTCCGTTGCAGGCGAGGTGGTATGCCGTTGTACGACGATGTTGGAAGCCAGCTATTTCGGACAAATATTTGAACAGAGTGGATTCGAAACAAATCCTCGAAAATGGCACACCAACAGAGTGGATTCGAGTTGTCTTCCGCGATCCGTGACTATGTGCATAGGACAACCAAATCTGGATATCCATCTGGAGATTAACGCCTTGGCTACTGTCTCTGCAGTCATATTCATTATGAATATTGCTCCAGGCCATCGCGTAAATCTATCCACTGCGATGAGGCAGTAGCGGTATCCGTGTGATGGTGGGAGAAGTCCGATAAGATCCACGTGTATTGAGTGAATCTAGCTTTCGATAGTTTGTATGTTCCGAGGGCTGATGATACGTGACGAGTTGTTTTCACCTGTTGGCATCGGATGCAAGCTCTCGATCACGCTCTGCAATCTTTCTTCAAGTTGAGCCACACGAACCGCTCAGCCACTAATTTAGCTGAGATGTTGGAGCTTGGATGACTGAGTGAATGGAGACTCTTGAAGACCTGTGCGCGTAGATCCTTGATGACGAATGGCCTAGGTACTGGTGTGCTAGCATCACAGTATAGCTCATCATGAGTTCCTGGCAAGGTTACTTTCTTGAGTTGAAGAGGTGTGCCATTTTCGAGGATTTGTTTCAATTCTTCTTGCTGTGACTGAGACAGCTGTTTCATATCAAGCGGTTTTTCGATGAGATCAGTTTTCGACAATGTGTCTGCCACGACATTATCTTTATCCGAAATGTGACGGATGTCGGTAGTGAATTGGGCGATGAAGTCGAGGTTTTTGAACTGTCTTGGTGAACAATTTGTTTGGACGAATTAAAGGCAAAACAGAGGGGCTTGTGGTCCGTGGTCCGTACACAGTAAATATTCGTGCTTCAAGTATATGTCTAAAGTATTTTATAGCCTCATATATTGCCAGTAACTCTCTGTATGGCGAGTAATTAATTTGAGATGGGCTAAATGTTCTCGAAAAAAATGCGAGAGGTTCGCCTTCTTTCAATTGTTGCAATACCGCGCCGATTCTTGTATCCGAAGCGTCCGTAACGAGGGCTAGTTGAGTTTCACAATCCGGGTGTGCGAGAAGCGCTGCTTTGCAAAGACTTTCCTTGCATTTTTCGAAGGCTGCGAGTGTGTCGTCTTTTAGTTCGATCGCTTGTGAACTTTTTACGCAATCAGCAGTGAACCCATTGAGTGGAGCTTGTAACTTGGCCGCTCCTGGGAGAAATCTCCTATAAAAATTTACCATCCCCAGAAACCTTCGCAGTTGTTTGACAGTTTTCGGTGGTTGAAAAAGTTTGATAGCCTCAACTTTTGTGTCCAAAGGCTTTGTTCCTTGCCCCGAAATGTGGTATCCCAGAAACTTGATTTGTGAGACACCAAATACGCATTTTGCTGGGTTTATTATGATGTTGTATTCCTTGAACTTATCGAATAGTTGTCTTAAGTGCGATTCGTGTTCTTTTTCATCTTTGGAGAATATAAGGAAGTCGTCTAGGCATAAACGAAGTTCATTTCTCTAGTTACTTCATCCACGAATTGTTGGAAAGTCTGTCCTGCGTTCCGAAGCTCAAATGTCATATATGGGAACTCGAATAGCCCAAACGGTGTTGTTATAGTCGTTTTTGGAATGTCAACGTGTATTGGGATCTGATTATGTAGGGTATCTGATTATAAGCTTTTACCAAATCGATTGTGGAGAAGCCAGTATATCCTGCTTGTGGTTGTGTGAGAAATCATGTATGTGACGTATTGGGTATCGATCTAGGATGGTGCGCTTGTTGAGCATCCGATAATCACCACATGGCCTCCAGCCATTTTCTTTCTTTGGTATTAAGTGAAGGGGTGAAGATCAGGGACTTTAAGATTTTGCTGTGCCGTTGTGTAGCAGGTCTTCAAATTCTTGTTTAGTAATCTTCAATTTGTCTGGCGCCAGCCTTCGGGGCGTACAGTGGACTGGTGGACCGGGCTTGGTACGGATGTGATGTACTGTGTTATATCGTGGCTTGCTTTTCTTTCCAGGCAGTCGGGTAATTTCGGGGTATTCTCTGAGGATGTCATAATGATTTGATTCGCCATATAGTGTCTTAATGGAAGATATGTGACGATTTAGCTGTAACTGCTGATGAAGAGAGTGACGTGATGTTGTCAAGTAACCTTTGATTTTTGCAGACTATTAAGTTAAAATGTGAGAGGAAGTCGATACGCCTAATGGGTTTGCTGACGTCTGCCACGGTGAAAGGCCAGCTGAACTCGCGGCGTAGTCCTAAGTCCAATTGTAGTGTGGCGTCTGGTTGGGTGTTGGAGGAGCGTTGTCCATATGAAGAATTTTGATGACGGAAAAAAGATGTTGGCCGCGGTGGGATTCGAACCTAGGACCTCCGGTGTATGAGTCTCGAGCGCTACCACTGCGCCATGCGGGTCACGGTTCTTTTTCGTGTATGTTTCTGCTAGGTATTCGTTGTGTGAGCGGGGGACCGCCACAGTAGATACGCGAAGCCGTATGTGTCGATAACCGTCCCATTTACGGCATATAATTGGTAGGTAGTTTTGGATCGGCGTCCGCGTATTACTGTCCTCGGGAAAACGCAGAGGTCGCTTCTTGTATCGACCAGAAATTGCGTCTTCGTTCGACGATCAGTGACGAACAGGCGACCTGATTTTCGGCAATCGTTAGTCGCCATTACCGACTGCCGCGTGTGTTTCCTGAGCTTGGATCGAAGTCGCAGGACTTGACACATTTTGTAGATTTTTTGCCAAATTTAGAATGGTACCAGCAAGTGGAGTATTTTCGGTAACTGAATTCAGATCTGGCGTGGCTTGGGCTGTGTCCTCAGTTATTCTTGTCGGAGCGTTGCTTGGATCTGGATCTTGAATATCGGCCTGTAGTCAAGGCTTTAATCTGTCTCGTCAGCTCCGTGATTTGCTTTTCCATTTCGTCGATTATTTTGTCTCTGGATGTACTCGCTACTTGTGGGATATTAGATACGAACTCCTTTATGCCAGTTCGGCCAGCGATTCCAACGGAGATTATGGCTGAGATGCTATGAGTGTCTGCATATTCGTTGGTAAACGGCTTGTCCAGATTGTTTTGAGGAAGCTTTCTGGTATATCGGGGCCTGCGAGCTGCTTGAGATGGCATAGGAATTGAGAAGATTTCTTATTCCCTAACTCTTCTTCCATTAAAAGTTGTTTCACCTCCTTTTCTCTTGAATCACAGTCTTTTAATGAGCTCATTTTTAAGCGTTTCGAATTTATTATGCGTTGGTGGATTGATGATGATATTTCTAATTTCATTAGCGTATTGTGCTTCTAAATACGAAAGCGCGTAGTAGAACTTTGTATTATCTGCTGTGATTCCAGATAAGAGAAAATGTTCCTCTACTTGTGTAAACTACAGCTGTGAGTCGTGCGCATAAAAAGGTGGGACTTTCATTCCTATGCGCTATGTGTCAACCAGTGGACAACGATATTTCACCGCCATCTTCGGCTTGCGCGTCTTCAAATGCATTGTCGTCGGATTTGGATCTTGACATTATTAAATAGTTTTCTACTTATTGCGTTCCCAGGGTTTCAAGTCGGAGAAGTTCTCGAAGGTTGCAATCCGATGTCCAGGACAGGGATCATCAATGTGGGGTATTATGCGTATTGATTCCAAATAAAATTGTTCGTAATGTACACACACAACGTTTATTTTATTTACATGGGATTTCACAGTAAAGTTTATATTATTGCAAAGCGCAAGCAACGGATAAAAATACGTAGCAGAACAATGCATCGATGCGCGGAATATAAAGCGACCGCGTCTCAGGCAGGGTAGTCAGAGGACTCTCTCACGGGCCGCAGGGGGGCATGGCGCGTCGTGCCGGACCGCCGATGACGCGACGTATCATGACGTGGCGCAAGAGCAGGTAAGTGCTCTCGATCGCCGGGCCCGCTGTCCATAGCTGCCGACGTGTCGCGCTTCGGCGTTATGTCAGATGTGTCGACTAAGGTAAGTGTTAATTTTGTGTATTGTTTTAGTGTATATTTATGTATTCGTATATAGTACTGTGTGTGTGTGTGTGTGTACAGTGTGCTATATGTTAGTATTTATATATTTATGTAGTTAGTTATATGTATACGTGAATATTTATATATGTACTTTAGATGTATATTTATATATTATGTGGTGCTGCCACACGAACAATCTTCGTAATTAACCAAAAATATGGCTGCAAAGAAATACGTATACTTTTGTGTAGTCGTGAGCCTTTAGCATACATAGTTTAAAAAATCTTTTATTTTATTTAAAAAAATAATTTTCTTGATTTAAAATAACCACAACAACAAAATTATCTCTTACATTTCTGTCAATATTATTTTCCTCGAATTAAACAATTATTTATTTTATTTAAACAAATAATTTGAACAAATAATTTATTTATCTTAAAAAAGACGAATAACGTCATTTTTTGAAATCAAATAAATTTTCATTTTAGTTTAAAAAAATCAAGTTAAAAAAATGATTTTTTCAATTTAAATATAATTTTTCTCTGGGTGTACGAGATAAAATATGATATAATAATATGATAGAAATATGATATAATAATATGATATATATAATATGATAGAATACAGATTTGTATCTGCACCGCATAAATGAGGTGTAAATGAGTTGGCTTATTCCTGCTGACGCTTAAATATTTAATTATAATTATCTGAACTCACAAAACTTGTTAATAACATCTTCATAATTCTTTATACAAAATACAATCAATTCCATACAAGAATTATTACTATGTTTACACGGTCCGATTTACGACGAAGTTATAACATCGATGTAAAAGATATTTATTAGATTCGGAAAAATAAACAGAGATCGACTGGATTTGAACTCGGGATCTCTCGTTTACTACCAAGACTTAGTCTGCACGACCGCGACTCTTCTATGTTAGCTGTTTATAATCCGAATTTCGCTTATTTCGTCTATTTCTTATAGATGTTATAACTACTGACATTAGATGCCATGTACACATTATTTTATAACGAAGTTACTACATCAATGTAGTAATTCAAAGTTGTTTGGTGAAAAAGCTTAGGACCAGTCTCACTAACTCCGGTTAACGCTATCGGCCGGTTAATTTGGCCAGCAGAATTGCCAATAGCAAAAAATAAAAAATCGGTCTCGTACTTCCTAATCTATTCAGGACAAAGAGAAAGTGTGTAAAGTGTAAATTATAATAAAATAAGAATATAATTTTTTAATAGTTATATAAATATATGTGCTTTGAAATATAAATACAAATGTTTACAACAAGAAATTAGATTAGAAATCACAAAGTTTTTACTTTTGCAATTGGCAGTTCTCAAATTTAATCCTGTTAACGCTGTTTAACTTAACCAGAATTGGTAGGACCGGCCCTTAGAGTTACTACATCGACCTAAAAAGGATGTATAAACGGTTGCAGTGTAAGGATGACGATAATGCCAACCATAAAAATTAAACATCTTGACTCTTCATTGTTTGTAAGGTTGGTTAATATTTTGTGCTATACAGAAAGAGAGATCAGAAAATAAAAAAAATCAAAATCAAAAAATGTGAAAGTCACATTCTTTTAGACTACAATTTTACCACAAGCAAGTATCTAATTTTTCATCACTTTACATTGGTATTAAAGAAAATTCTTGACTCACTTCATTTGAAAGTTGTTAAGCTATTTCAACTTGGTGGGAGTAAAGCCTGAGATAAAGATAAATCTGAATGTGTAAATGTGACTCATTTAAGTAGGAGTTATAACATCAATGTTACTAGTTAGAAGCCCGTGTAAACATACTAATTGTCTAATTTATTTTCGATTAATTTTTCGGGCTAAGTACATGGTATAAAAATAATTAATTAATTACAATTAACTGAATGACTAACAAATCTTTTTAATTGCACTTCAAAATTCATTACATACGAAATACAATACGAAATACAAATGATTTAAAATAATAATTTTTTAAATCGGCATACTTCTCGGGTCAAGTACATATAAATGTAGCGAACTGATACAAGATTTAGAGTTGATTTATAAAGGCCGTAATTTGTTAACTTATGCCGTAACCGTAAAAAATTGACAAATCATAGTAGATTATTCTTTTACAATTCAAATGTGATTAATCAATTTTTTACGGCCTCCATAAATAAACCCTAAGTTGAACCAAGATTAAAGTTAATCTACGTTGATGGAATTGAGCATTAATCGATGGAAACGATTGAAAGTAAATAATACCAACTTTACTTTTTATAACAATAATAATCGTTCATTATATATCAGTAGTTCTGTATAATTGATAATTTAACAAAATTATTTCAAAATCCATTTTTTACACAACTATAAGTGTAACTTATATATGTATTCTTTAGAAATTAAATTTGTTTATATTCGACAAACAGAAGTTATATTGGTTTTACTGAAATGTCAGTCTTTCTCACTTCTACTTTACTTCCGAAAACAGCATATTAAATTTGATCCGTACTGAAGTAGAATCGAAAAGGGGAGCGTCCTAAATGCGCACATTTTCAATCGGACACATCACTCACATCAGTCAATGCCTAGGAATTTTCTAATGAACCACCTATCAAAAATTTTTTTATTTTGATCAATCAATCGGTAATGTGTCCGATTGGATTTCACCTATCGAAAAGAGGGATCTGATAGCACACAATACTGATTGGCCAATTAAATATAAAATTTTCTGATTGGTTGTCCATTAGAAAATTCTTAAACAGCGGCTGATGTGTTGGATGTGAGTATCGCACTGTACTAACGGGACTCTCCCGAATCGAATTGAAGACTTTGGTGGAAACTAGACCAATAATAGGGTAATTAACATAAAATAACTAGGTGGAATCTGATGTTCAAATAAAACGATGTGATTGGCGCAAGGTACGCTTACGCAACTTATGTCGCATGTGACGGCACCCTGAAAATTCATACGGAAGTTGCGAGTATAAGTAGTTTTATTATACACAATAAAAAGAAAAAAGAGAAAATAATATTGATTAAAAAGGAATAGAAAGTTTGTGTCATATTATCTGAAGAATAGGTTGAAAACATTGTTTAAGTCACCACCTGGCGGCAACTCGGAAAAGAAATAATTCTTTAACTTGTATTTCTCAGATATGGCAAATTTATTTAATTTTGTGTTATCATCCTCCGATGATAAAAATGATCAAGTATAAGTGTCAGTCCACAATAGATGATTTAATCTTTAAAAAGTAAGAAATTGACCAATTATAATTGAATATGAAAAAAATAATCGACTATGATTGGTCAATTTCTTACGACTTAAAGATTAAATACTTATTATGGACCGACACTAACACCGAAAAAGAAAAAGATTTAAAGAATGCAGTTATTAATTAAGTTATTTTGAAGACTTGGATGATATAGAGTTTAAAATGTGATTTCGATTAAACAAAGAATCAGTTTTATTAATATTAAAAGAAATAAGAGAAGAGTTAGAATTTTTTACTAACCGGTAAGTTAAAATTATCATATAAAATTAAATTTTTTAGCATTAAAGAAGAAAAAAATCAAATATAAATTTTGAGGTTGTGCTGTATGTCCGTAATAGCAAACGCTGAATCAATCAACATTCAAGATTCTTAAGTTTTCTAAAGTTATATCGCATAAGTTATAAGTTTAATTAAACATTCTTAATGAGGTATTTGTAGAAACCAATCAATATTAAATTGATAATTAAGTCTAGGCTGTGTTCCGATATTCACTGCCAGTACTGAAAATCTATAATATACGTGACCTGAATTATATATTTTCAGTGAATGTCGGAACGCAGCCCTAGTTTACAATGACATAACATAAGGTTAGAAACACAATACATACAGAGTGCTTTCCAACACGTACACAGGCAACACTGTGTAACACAATGTCTACACTGGTGCTTTCCATCTATGACACAGAACGACACTGCGAAACACAGCTCAATCCTAAAGCCAGCGGCACACAATGCTTTTTTTTCTACTGGTTTGCTAATTGGATTCGCGTGTTTGCTGAGCTCTTGTCTTCGATTGGTATGTTTTTTTAGATCTAAAAGAATATACCAATCAAAGACAAGAGCTCAGCAAGCACGCAAATTTAGCTAGCAAATCAGCAGGAAAAAAACATCGGGTGCTGCTGGCTTAAGTTTGGCCGTGTCGGACATCAATAGTGCCAACATATCGAGCAAAATTATTTTTTTTAAGTGTGGTACTAATATACATTCCGGTCATTATTGTCATTTTGGATGCGTTCTGTTTCTTGCATGATGCGCATAATGCATCACTTATCCTTGTTTAATGTATTGTGATAAGAATAAATGATACATCACGCGTATCATGCGAGAAATGGAACGCATTCTTTATCTGCAAAAAAGTCTTCGTCGCATTCGAATAACGTAGTACCGAATCCGGAATTCTTAGGTAATCAATATTCAGTTCTTTTTTATTTAAAGAAATATATAAATATATAAATATATAAGCTTAAAAACATTACGTATTTATTGATGACCCATTATTAGTATAAATTCTAAAATTCTTCTTAGATTTTTATTGCAGATATGTTCTTTTGTCGACATTGTAAAGGAATTATTTCTACATTAGTGTCGGTCCACAATAAGTATTTAATCTTTAAGTCGTAAGAAATTGACCAATCATAGTCGATTATTCTTTTCATATTCGATTATTTGATCAATTTAATTGGTCAATTTTTTACTTCTTAAAGCTTAAATCACCTATTGTGGATCGACACTTAGATGATGTTAAGCATCATGCTTGTTTCAAAGGAAAAGAAGTTTTCCTTGAAAGAGAAAAGGAATTATACTCACCTGAAATGAATGAGATTCCATGTAATGTCAAATCGAAAAGATCATAGTTATTTCACAAATATAAAATAAAGCGCTTTGTAGCCAGGAATAAAATCAATATATATAATTACTTAAATTTATTTCAGTATATATCAATAATTCTTCAAAAAATGCACTGGCAATAATGGATGATAACGAAAAAAATGGGCTCATGTTTATGCGTGAGTGTCGGTCCACAATAGGTGATTTAAGCTTTAAGAAGTAAGAAATTGACCAATTATAATCGAATATGAAAAGAATACTCGACTATGATTAGTCAATTTCTTACGGCTTGAAGATTAAATACTTAGATGTAATGTATATCAGTGTCAGTCCACAATAAGTATTTAATCTTTAAGCCGTAAGAAATTGACTAATCATAGTCGAGTATTCTTTTCATATTCGATTATAATTAATCAATTTCTTACTTCTTAAAGCTTAAATCACCTATTGTGGACCGACACTCAACCAATCAGAAAAAAAATAATGGAGTTGCGCTGTAGCAAAGACGCGTTTGTTTATACATGGCGAGATGGATATGCGTAATACTTTTCTGTTAACAACATTAACAACATTGTTTTGTTTGTGGAATGTGCACTTGTTGCAAATATATATAATAAAACAAAAAAGAAAATATCAAAATCGACGGTGGTGGGTGCGTCCATGTAATCGACACCGCTATCGAGAGCTTTTTTACAGTAGTGTTCTTGAAATATAAATATACAGACCACGAAAAGTTTTCCAACTGACAAGACTGACAGTCGATTTATTTGACGAATTACTAAAAATAGTTGGTCCACATCTACAAAAGGCCAGTTACAGAGAATTTTTATCCCCGGAATTTCGGCTAGCATTCACTATTTGGTAAGTTAATATTCCATAATTATTAATAAGAAGGGAGGATGTGCGTCACGACGGGGCCGATCACCAGTCGTGAAAACTCGTAATTATTTTGCGAAAAAATACCACCTCAGCCAGGAATCGAACCTGGATCTCCTGTTTACCGAGCAAGCATCTTATCCTTTCAACTATCGAGGCATGTGATGATATTTATCGCAAATAACGTGTTTAGAATAACACGTCAACATACAATGATACATATATATATATATATATATATATATATATATATATATATATATATACATATATTACAATATACATATATACATGTATTAGTTAATTTTATTAAAATATATTTCTATAGTTATAGAAAAATCTTCTATAAATGGTTGTCTATTTCAGTTATCTAGCCTCAGGAAATAGCTTGCCTTCTTTGGCTAATTATTGGCAAATTGGAAAGTCTACTGCCTACGACATTGTCCAGGAAACTTGTCGCGTTATTTCTAATACTATAGGTGCAACCTATCTTTTACCCTCAAATCAGCAAGAATACAGAGAAATTGCTGATAATTTTGGCAGCGATGGAATTTGCCCAATTGCGTCGGAGCTCTTGATGGCAAACATATAAGAATTCAATGTCCAGCAAATACTGGATCTCAATTTTTCAACTATAAACAGTATTTTAGTATAGTGCTAATGGCAACTTGTGTAATTGCAAATTACTGCTTTACATCAATCCATATTGGAGATTATGGTGAGTTGATTTGCATGAGTAGTGATATAAATACAATATTATATTTCATATCATCATTTTATAGGATCGCTTTCTGATAGCAGTGTATTCAGTGCTACAGAATTTGGTCAAGTTGTGGAAAATGATACACTGAATATACCGCCGTCATCCCCTTTACCCGGCACACATATTATGATGTCTTATTTTTTTGTAGGGGATGAGATATTCCCTTTACGTCACAATTTGATGCGCCCATACTCTAAACGAAATCCATTGACTGAGACCCAGCGTATTTTTAATTACAGACATTCTCGAGCTCGATGAGTAATAGAAAATGCTTTTGGAATTTTATCAACAAGGTATAGTAAAGGAAATAAAACATGACATTAATCTTATCCGGAAAGTATCATTGTCAACATCTGTGTTTATATTCCAGGTGGCGTGTTCTTCGGACTTCATTAGCCCAACTTCCAGAATCTATTGAAAATATTGTATATGCAAGTAAGCTTACATAATTTTATAATGAAGAAGGAAGAACATCAACAAGGATTTAAGAAATATTGCCCTCCTGCGTACGTTGATCAAGAGGATGATAATAGAATTATGATTCCAGGAGAATGGAGGAGAGATGCTGCAGCACCTAATATTCAAATCTTGCACAGAATAGGTGCAAATCGTGCAGCTGTTAATTTAAGAAATACACTTGCCGATTATTTTACCAACCACAAAGAAGGTCAAGTTCCTTGGCAAAGAATGGTTGTTTTCCGTGACTATATTAATGTTCCTTAAACATGTACATATTTCAGTGTAACATATAGTGTAGTTCTAAGCATGCAATTTTAATTACTATAATAATAACATATTTGGCTTATGTATAATAAACCTCAACTCATAAACATAATTTTTTTATTGCATCTTACAATTATAACATATTTAGTTACATTTATAATAAACATACATATTTATTTATATATCATATGTATAATAAATCTTAACTTAAAAAAATAATTTTTTATTACACATTTTGTGAGTAAAATAAAAAAATATATTTAGTTATAACAACTGTAACAAACATAAATATTTATTTTTGCATCAAACCTTAACTAAAAAAAAATCAATTTTTTATGTGTTATGAATAAAATATATTTACATTCATAAAAAAATATATATATTCATGCGAAGGTTTTAATATCTTATTATATTAATAAATATTAGCTGCGTTTAGCCAAATGCAGTGTTTATTTAAAAAAAAATTTTTAAGACATTAAAATTAAATATGTAAAATAAAATATAAATTAAAATTAAAATTAAAATAAAGAAAATATCAAATAAACGAAGGCAAATAACAAACGTAAAGACAAATTAATGTTGTACTAAATCAGCTTGTAGAGCTTGATAACTTTTGATTACATTCAATGTAGCAATTAAACAATCTAGTTGTTTTATCACTGGTACTTGATCAAATGCAACTAAAATACTCTTAGCATAAGGATTCGACTTATATTTGTATTCATTTATTTTATTAGGAACAGATTCAGAAATGGATTTGTACACAACTGTTGTAACATTGGTTAAGGCTGAGATTGATTGTGCTAGGAGATTTTCTACATCATTTTTTTGTTTTTTTTTTGCAAAAATATCTAAATCAGAAATGACTTTCTTCTTTTTTAAAAGAACAGATTTAGTTTCAGGCTTTATTTCAACATTTGAATCATAACTATCAGAACAAGCAGTACTCTCATTTGTTGAGCTAGTATTATCGTCAACAACAATATCTACACTATCATTTTGTACAAAATCAATGTTGCATACTTTGCTGCTTATAGATGGCTGTGGTGATGTAGGGGAAGAAATCTCGGATGACGTAGATAACATAGATGATGTAGAAAAATATATGTTTCCCATAGAACTACGACCTCTGTAATAAATATATATGTTTATTGATCAACAAATTAATTTTTTTTTAGAAAATACTCACCTTCGGTGACTAATATGTGGAATTAGAAATGACATAGCTCCCATAAGATACCATTCCACTTTTTTAGCATTAGTGCCTCCACTTGATCCACTGGCTGATTTTACTTTCATTTCTCTTAATTTTTTCTCAAAATAATTTCGTAATTGATTCCATCTATTCTCTATTTCTTCGACTATATGAATAACAAAGAAGTTAGAATAAATAAATTGTAAATTACACATTTTAGCACATACATAAACAGCAATAACCTGATGACATTCCACACTGTACTTTTATCATATTCCAGGTATCTTTCTTTACTTCGTGATTTTTATAATCCGGATGTTTTTTGTTATACAATATTGGGTTCTCTTTCACTAAAGCGATTAGAATTTCATCTTGAATTTCCTCCTTCATGCTTTCTTTTGTTATTATCACGTTTGAATTTTCCATTATTGTTACGCTTATTTATTAACTAATTCAGTTAACAAGATCACAGCCATCGGAAGTTATCCACGAGGAATACTAAATGCATCTCATTCAAACGATGCCTTCACATAACAATCTTCCTTTTGCTTTTTGCTGATTGGATGAAATGATACGTCGACCGGAAGATTTATGCTTTAGGCCGTAAGAATTGTTTGTGTCGGTCCACAATAGGTGATTTAAGCTTTAAGAAGTAAAAAATTGACCAATTATAATCGAATATGAAAAGAATATTCGACTATGATTAGTCAATTTCTTACGGTTTAAAGATTAAATACTTATTTACTTATTAAATACTTATTACACTGACGTAATTCCTGTTTTTAAGTTGTTCCGCGCAGTTTTTAGGCTTTAACCTAAAGACGTAAGCGAATTGCGCACTCAGTGTCGGTCCACAATAAGTATTTAATCTTTAAGCCGTAAGAAATTGACCAATCATAGTCGATTATTCTTTTCATATTAGATTATAATTGGTCAATTTCTTACTTCTTAAAGCTTAAATCACCTATTGTGGACTGACACTCACTTAACGCTTACGGCCTACGGCTTACGGCCTCTTAAAGCAAGGTTGTGGACCGATACTTAGTGTCGGTCCACAATAAGTATTTAATCTTTAAGTCGTAAGAAATTGGCCAATCATAGTCGAGTATTCTTTTCATATTCGATTATAATTGGTCAATTTCTTACTTCTTAAAGCTTAAATCACCTATTGTGGACCGACACTAACAGAGTAAACTCTTTATGATTTCATTTTTATGGCTATGGTTCACTTAGCGCTACAAAAGTTTCGAAACGTTTGATTAACCAATCAAAACAAAAAATTTTATGAATTGACCAATCAAAAAATGTTTCGAAGCATTTGTGGCACCAAGACTGCACCCTATATGTCAGACGTTTGTTCCCGCCTGTTTGTCAAGCATTTAAATGACAGAGAACGCTATAGAAAAACCCGAGAGAAAATTAATTACGATTGGTTACTTAGCTCGCGCATGTGCAGTTCAATTTTGTTGCGCTAAAACGGGAGAGTTGCGCTATATACTGTGACAAAAGTCCTAATTTACAATAGGTGATTTAAGCCTTAAGCCATAAGAAATTGACTAATCATAGTCGATTATTCTCCTATTCTTCGACTATGATTCGTCCATTTCTTAAGACTTAAGGCTTAAATCACCTATTGTAGACCGGAACTTATATATATATCGATGGTTCTACTTACGCTCTCAGAATTACTTTGTGTTCATCAAATATTAGTAAAAACAAATGATGATCGCGAGTGTTGCGATCGTTAAAAGTGAAACGCAGCCAGAATCAAAGGTATGGATATAATGTCCAGATTCCATGCTGGTATAGTCGTATGAGATCGGAACGTTTATAAAAAAATCTGTATTTACAAGTAGTTATATATTTTTGCTTACTGATATTCTTGTTTACTGATTTTGTTTAACAATGAAAGTAAAGCATAATAAGACAAAGGAAGAAAATCCTAGATATATACCGTTAGATATAAGGTAAGCGAAGTAATTCAAGATTGAATGGAAATTGATGTATTCATCGAATGTTTACGTGATAGAAGCAAAATTTCTAATTATACAATTCTTTATAAATTAAATTTCTACTTATAAGTTTATAATTCAATATCCTTTTCCATATGTTAAATAATCAAAAATGATTGTTAAATAATAAACATTTCTATTCACATTAACAATATAGCATAAATATTGTCGTGATTAGCAAATTAATCGTAGTTTGTTTAAAATTATTCTCTAATGATGTATGAAATATCAATGCAGCATACCGACTTACTAATTTTTTATATTTCTGATTTCAGAAAAGTGAAAATACGGAAAATACAGAAAAAGACAATAAAACCTGCTTGCAAAAATACCACTATGAACTTGGTGAATGACACATGTGCCAAAAATATAGAGAATATTTCTTCATCGAGCAATCCAGTTTTCAAAGAGAGCATTTCCAAAGAAAAAATAGCTATACAACAAGTTAATCTCAAGCATAAAAAAGAATATTCTGATAAAGAAATTGATAGTGAAACATTTTATCTTAAAAGTAAGAAATATAAAATTTACCTTTTTATATTATTTTTAATTGATATGTTGATTTTTATATATCTAGATAATTAGAATACTTATTATACTTAATTATGATTCTTAAGTCTACAACCAGACTTGCAACTTTTTGAATTTTAGAAATAAATGATTCCATTAAATGTACTCTTGACCAACAAATGGAAACACAAATAGGTGATAGTTGGAAATTGATTCCTGAAGAAGAGATACAAGATGATGATTGGCATCAGGTAATTGTCAAAGAACAAAAACATTTAGATACACCAATTGAAATTTCAGATAGTGACAGTTTGGTAAATTTTCCACAAATAGTTGAAGATAATCAAAAGACAGGATTAGATAAGAATCACAAAACAACTTGTGATGACATTTTAACGTTAAATATTTCAAGTGAGGTAAGTGCATAGTTGCTTCATCCAATAGTTTTAAAAACATCTCTATACATATAATATTTAAAACAGGTGTCATGTACATCATCAAATGCAGTTAAAAATGATAAAAACAAAGATGTTAGTGATAATACATCAAAAAACATTGATAATGAAAGCAATCCTGTTGAAAATCTTACATATAGAGAATTTGTCGAAGATAAAAATTCTGGCTCAATAAATTATGATAATGATTTAGAAGCATGTAGTGGTTCTGAGCAAAGTCTTAACTTGCCTCGACGTTTACGTAATAGAAAACCACCAAAAGTTTATTGCATTAAAAAAATGGTTGTGATCATAATGGAGAGAGGAAGTAGATTTAATTTTATTGGCAAGCTGTTAATAAAAGTGTTATATGGTTCTGTGAAAATCTATGGTTTCATAATGAACAAATTGACCAAAGCTACGAAAGTATATTCTCCGCGAGGATATAGTAATATCGTTATAGAGACTAACAAGGAATTGTTGGAAGATAGTATTGATGACGTGTGGAAGGCGCTTGCTGCAAAAGGCATCAATCGAGACTTTGAAAATAAACTGCAGATTGATATCGATAACATCCGACCGGGAATGGCTGTCCTCATATTGCAGAATTTCGAAAATACTCTGACACATTTCTTGGAAACCTACTTTCCATTCAAATTATTCCCAAAAATGAAGAATTCCTACTCTTACTCTTGGACAGATCCTAAGCGAGCAGCGACAATATTACAAGCGAATCTATATCTTAATCAGTACGATAATTTTAACAATAAATTGATTGTCGATTCCTGTATTACTCTAGATGTTACAGAGAAGATGTTGGATTGTTGGTTCAAAAATGAATGGTGTTGTGCATTGATCGCCGGTGGTAAAAACGTTGGCAAGTCCACCACTGTGCGATGTTTGATTAACAGCCTATTGCGCACGTCAAAGAAAGTGGTTTTGGTAGACATAGACCCTGGACAATCGGAGTGCACGCCATCCAGCTGCATCTCCTACAGCTTGATCGAGGAGCCATTAATGGGACCCAATTTTACACATCTGAAAGTACCGGTCTACCAACTTTTTATCGATGATGTATCTGTCAACCGTTGTGTCACACGCTATTTGGAAGGCGTTAAGATGTTGATCGAGAAATTAAAGGAATGCCCTCTCTTATCTCTCTTACCCATTGTAGTTAACACAATGGGTTTTACAAAGGGTCTCGGTTGGGACATCGCAATGTTCACGATAAAATTGATCAGGCCATCAATTATCGTACAAATTGTGTCATCAAAAAAGAAAAACAACTTCGATGATGTTTTAAGTGCCAAAGTTGTAAATAAACAGGTAATATACAACTTCTTTAATAATTCGACAATTTCGATTAACGACATTTGTCGTTAAATGATCAATTTCTAGAGAAATTGTGTTGCTAGGAATGCTCGTGGACGTTCTGCGATGAGAAATTCATTAATTGGAACAAGCCGTGCGAACACGATTTATTTATAATGTATTCTCAAGCGGAGACCGCCACACAAAAAAAGAAGTGGAATATGGAGCCATATCAGCAACGCGAACTTGTTATGATGTCTTATCTTAGCGGTATCGTTTACAACAAAACCGATTCCGAGTAGGTTTTATATTATATTTTCCAGTTTTATAATATTTGTACAATCATTTAATTTTAATTTCGACATTTATTATTTCAGCCAGTACAATTCGGAAATATCGCTTAATATCAGCGAAGTGATACCGTATATGTTAGTATCACGTATCATCATATAAATTAACCCTTTCATATACGCGCATTATTACTGTCATATAACTTACATTTCAGAATTATGAAAATATTTCTATTTTTTTGTTATATTTATGAAAATATGTTTCATTTAATCTTTAAATGGATGATTTTAACATATTTTCATAAATTTGTTAAATAATTTGGAAATGAATGGATTAAATAACAATAAATGCAGGAATTCTGATGACATAAATGTATGTATCCTATTACAGGATGCCTTTTTCTTCTTTATGCATTATACCTCAACGATTATTCGGAGTACCTACATCACACGCTCTAAGTGTCATAAACGCTAATATCGTAGCACTGTGCGGTATAGATTTAACAGAGAAAGCTTCACGAGAATATACAGACATTTCTAATCTTCGAATATTAACGCAAAGATCTCCTTTATGTACATGTTATGGATTCGGTAAGTAACAATACTTTTACATGATTTTCTTTTCTAAAGAAATATTTGCAAATATTTTTTATTGAATACATGAAGAATATTCTGTTTCTTTTTTTAAAGAAATTTAAATATGTGTGTTATTGCACAGGCATAATTCGAGGTATCGACATGGAACAGCAAGAAATATTCATAAATACACCATTACCAATATCAATCATGCAGCATGTTAATTGCTTGGCGGGCTGTATTCCTGTTCCGGAATCATTGATACAATTGTGTCAAGATGTTCCTTATGTCGGTGGAAAGGCAAAGCTACCAACGAGTCGTGAACCTCGCAAAGGATACTTCCGAATGAAATATAAAAATAAACCGACTAAATCATAATAAATCATATGAATATACGATATCTTATATGTTTGAGCATGACGCTTTATATATACTTGTCAATTTTTTAGATTTAAATGAGAATTTTTTTTTTTATTTTTAATTTTTTTTTATATCATATATAATATCTTGTATAATATACATGATATGTATATATGTGTATCTCTGTATACATAATTATATAATTTTGGATAAAACCACGCTTTATGAAGAAAGCTATTTATGTGAATTCATATTTTTAAAAATTCACGTAAATGTGAATATTTAAAAACGTGTTTTTAAATGAAATTATAATATATACAGAATGATATTGACTGTGTCGATAAAAGGATGAATTTATGTAACATCCAAAAGAAAAAGAAATCACTAAATAATAATTACTAAAATCTAAACAATTAATATTTATCATTTTTTGCCCTTCTTTTAGACATTGATGTAATTAAAGATAAAATATTAATTTATAATTAAGTGACATATAATTAAGAATCATGCTATGTTGAATAATTCACAATATCAGACCAATACTAAATGATATACAATTTAATATGTATAAATATACAGCATACATTTATCATATATGAACATATTACACATATGATCACGTATATGATTATAATATAATCATTGACAAAGGAACATTAAGATTAAGTCTATGTGTAAGGAATAAAAATTTTAGATACATATAAAATTGCAGTCATATAGAAACAACTGGGTAAATATTACCACATTGTGTGTTACTATGAACTATTTCACTGCGAGAAAAATTTTACTAAATCAAAATTTCGTTAAAAATATAATATAGAAGTAAAAAAAATAGAGAAATCAAGAAGTTGACTTTCTCGTTTCATCTTCATTGCACTTAAAATATAAGCATAAAGGTCGTAATATGGCAGTAAGCGTTTGTACGCTCCATGACTTGCCAAGTAATTTTTGCCGATTTGTAGCTGATAAATTTTTTACATCCGTATAATGTCGCGGAAAACCGAAGATTTCCTCGAGCTCAGTGATCCATATCGTATCAGTTTTGCCTTTCATTATGATTGGTTTCAATTCCGCTTTTCCTAAAAAAAAAAAAAAATCTCGAATCCAAATTATAATAAAAATATTCATGATACATACCTTGCAATAAAGAACCTGTTCTGCCGGTAACTGTGTGAAGCTTCTTACAGAGAGCCTTACGGTTTAAGTTTGGTATAAGCTTATCTTGAACGTCCTGTCGACTTTGAAACAACGGCATATATGGATTAAAGGGAAGATTATGCCAATAAAGTCTCAGTCTGTGTTGCGGTGAAAAGTCTGCTGAATCTATAACATCAGGTTCTCGTCCCAAATGTCTACAATTAACATGATAAATTATTAATATTACGTAATGCCTTACTTATTGTCACTGGTTCGACAATTGAAGTTAAAAAATAATTTAACTTACTTGTTAATTTCTAATCTATATTCGCTTGGCATAGAAGCTACGTTCTCGAATAACCAAAACATATGCCGACTTTTGTTAGCTTTTTCTACTAGTTTTTTAATTCGGCAATATTCGAAAAAGAGAACACCTGTCCCCTTTGGATCTACAAATAAATCATAATAAATAAACATTATTATTATTGCTTACAAAAGCCTTTACAAGATATATACTGATTGCGCTGATAAGTACCGTGGAGACCTAATCGCGCCGGATTGACCAAACTTAAATCATTGCATGGTGATCCACCGATTAACAAATCAATGGGTGCAATTTCTTGGATTTTCTCCTTTGTTATGCCTCTTACATCTCCTAAGTAAGTAATACGATCACCGAAATGGGCGGAGCTAATTGTTAAAGCATTTACATCGATTTCACTAGCATAATAAACTTCCACAACAAGTCCCAATTTTTGAAGAACCAAAAAACCTATCATACATTATAACATGTAAGATGTAGTTTTCAAATATAAACTTGCGAAATTGATTATTGTAGAAAGATTTAATATTTAAGATTTAAGATTTTATATTTTTTCCAAAAAATAATGAATACAAATATATCTTACCGGTGCTCAAGCCGTCGAAAAGCGACAATACACGCACAGCTCTATTATCTTTCTTATAATTTATAATGTCTACATTAGATGTAATATTAGAGGCTGTGTGGAACATTCTTGTAAATTTCTCTTTCCAATTTAACCGCGGTCGCAAAATCATATTCATAGGCTGTTTAGCTTCATCTCTGCAGAGGAAACATTCCCATGGATCTTCCAACAGCATATCGTCGTATGATTTTGGACAAATCAAAAATTTCAAACAAGCTGTACAGTAGACACTGAAATTAATAATGCATTAAATAATTATATTTCAATATAACAGAAATCTATTTTAAATGTAAATGAACTAACCGTGGACAATCTTCTGAATCACAAATAAGAACAGTTCCAGTAGCAGCGCAAATTGTGCAATAAAACTGAAATCAAATGAAACAAAGCGACAATCAATATTTCAATCTTTAAATATAGCCGGAACTGCCGAATACTTACGCACTTGCCATCGTTTCCATGCACGAACATACACGGTTTAAACTCGTTCTAAAACAAAACGTACAATGTATTTATTATTATTGAATTAAAAATATATTTGTGATGAACAATTTTTTATAATTTATTACTGAAAAAATTTACAAAAATCTTATCTCATACCGAGCATTCTTTACATAAAGATCCTATAAAGAACGGATGTTCATCTTTTCTACCTTTAGGAACCTTCAAACATTTCAAACACAATTTTTCCACTTCGCATTCTCCTGACATTACGCGACGTAAATCATCTACAGTGTAAAAAAAATCACGAATTAAAGATTGTTTAACAGAATCAATTTGTGATCTATATTGCATAATCTATCTTACCGCTCGCTTTTATGTCACGTTTTCGTTCATCATCTACATCTGATTTGAATTTAAATTCGTTGATTTTTTTTACTATCTCGTCGGAATACTTATCATATACCTTGTTAGAGTCTGAAACTTGCAATTGGTTACATGGTATGTGAATATCATTCGAAAAATATTCAAAGACATTATCTAAAGTCCAGCTATCCACGTTGCATCCTAAACGCGAACAATAATCCTAAAAAATCAAATCCAAACATCGTGAAAGTTTTTGAAAACTTTTGCAAGAGAATATTCGTTATACATGTCGTACATTCAAATAAGTTGTTTATAAAATTATTGATTAAATTCCTTTTAAATCTGTTACCTTAGAAGCTTGAAGTACGCCTTCAAGATATGTCTGCCTACTCGAATTTTGAATATATTCGCGCATTTTTTCTATTCCCTTGTGAAATTTCAGAAATTCGAGATGACGCACCTATTAAATATAAAATATGAAATAATCATTTAATACATAAAAAAAGAAGAAGAATATCTGATATACAAACATTTTCTTTTTAATTTTTCTTTTTAATTTAAATATTAATATTAAATTTATTTATTACCTCCGAAACTTGATAATCACCATACCACATGATCCACTGACAGCCAAAACTCGGTTCTTTCAAACAGCAATCGCGATAATCAATAATCATCGCTAAAGGGAATGCGAAAAATTTTTCATAGTTACGAGAAAAGGATTAAATAAATGTTAATAAAAAATAAAAAAAAAACATAGAAGAACAAATGCGCTTATACCGGGCCACCAACAGTGTCCTGGGATTTTTGCCCAGGCTATTACACCAGGCTGTTGATTTTGTAAAGGTAAACGCTCATTGTCAATCTGTTCCCAACTTGTATTTACATCTTTGTTTTTTTCCGTATTCTGTTTTTTCGGTGGTGACTCTGGTGAACCTATCGCCAGAAGTATCAAATTAGCAATTATGCAATTTTCATAAACATGCATACTACAAATATGCATACTACAAATATAAGAAAGACGTACTTCTTTGACTTAATATATATTTCTTTGTAGCTTTGGCATTCTTTTCCTTCAAAGCATCCAATCTTTCTTGTATATTTTCCGGGTACGGATAAAATGTTAAATCATCCACTGTCATACCAAATAATTTTTCATTTATTCGTAACGATTACGAAGAATTATTCGCAAGGTTTCGTAACTTACATTTTTCCACATCAGCTATGTTCCGTCGTATCCAATAATAATAAGGCTTTGTCAGAGTACAGTTGAAACGTTGGCGAAGCATCTAAAATAATTGTAACGGCACATCGCATTTTTGGAAGTAATTCCTTATGTAATTCTTATTGTCTTTAATTTTATTCTCGAAGAGATATCAAAGAACCTGTATAGTCGCGTTAATGGCGCGCGAACGAATACTTTTATGAGACTGTTGCGACAATCGATCCTCCAAGTTCCTCGAGAATGGTTGTATCTGTGTTTCTTCTTTGAGCTGAAATCATCGATTATATTTCACCATTTCTTCCATCAATGAAGATATTCCTACGTTATGCTAATTTACCAACGATATTTGCGATTCTCCGAGCCAGTAGACCCACAATTTCCCGGGTTCAGAAGCCATTCCCACATGTTCAGCTTTGACGATCAATGCTGTAACATTAAATTTTCAATTTTAAAAGATCATCACTTCATAAAAAGAGCTTTTAATTAAATAAGCGTTATTTCATTTCTAAGGAATCACGCATGTCATAAAAATAATATTTTTAATTAGTCAAAAATTTATATTAGGTATTAATATCCCAATTAAACAATAATGTTAAGTTTTAACTTCTCACAGTGAAAGCTGTATTCACGATTATGATTTTACGCAATATATTATATACAATACTCTATGATCGTTATCTTTAATATATTTACCTGGCCACCATCCTGCGAAGAATCCCCATACGAGTTTGCCGGCATGATACTCTTTATGATTTTTAGTTTTTATTAAGGCTCTGGTCACTCTTCGTGGACCATTTTCTATTTTATCACTTTCATCCTCCAAATTATTACTCTTGTCACGCGGATATTGTCGCATTACGTTTATAGTACTACTAGCTTTTGTGGTCTTCGTAATTTTATCTTGAACCTGTTATCGTATATATTATATATTATTTATACATGTTAATTTGTTTACGCACACGCACGCACATACACATAATATTTGGAATTACAATATAATATTGCGCGTGTAATTTTTTACTATGTACTAATTATATTTGTTCTTTATAAGTTGGATCGCGATAACTTATGAAATTAATCAAATATTTCGAAAACTTTGTCACTGCTGTCCTCTGATTTTTTTTTTAATTATTTCGAAAAACGAGTTACTTCAAAAATATAGATATTGTTACAAAAGTTTATAGCCTATTTTCTTCCTCCACATTAGCTTCGTATCAAAATAATTTTGTAAAATTTAAAAATTTGTTTAATATTAATTTTATAAATAACATATATATATTCATCAAAGTTATTTATAAAATTAATATCAAACAAATTTTGATATTTTATATATATATATATCAATAATATTTGTTCACCTTGGTGTCGTCATCTTCATCCTTGATTACGCTGCAGTTGATTGATGCTGATCTCCTAACTGATCTATTTTTATTTTTATACGTAATTATATCCTTCGTTTCGTCACGTTGACTTATTAACATGTCTTTCATGTCCTCGTCCGAATCGTAAAAAGAATCTTTTGTCGCCATTCCTGGGAAAGTATCTGACGTTTCCTGATACTTGTAACACATGTTACTCAACGTCTCGTGCTCGTCATCACATTTTTCGTCCTTCGTCGAATCGTCGCTAACAATCTTCCGAGCCAATAGCAGCGCGCCATCAACTTCGTTACCGCATTCTTCAGTTAAGGATCCTAAGGTCGATCGGCGCCAGGATGAGTGGATCCCATCGTCGTTGTCACTGCTGTCCTCTGATTTCCAGTTCTCCTCCATGTTTATCTTCAGGGACGGCGTCGATCTCGGAGTATCGAAATCGACGCAATCGTGGAAAACGCTTCGGTAAGCCGTCTCCGTTTTCTCGTCGAATTTGCAATCGATCGTATGCCATCTGTTCCTCCTCTTACGACGTCTGCCAATTGTACTAACTTTTATCGAAGATTCCTCGACATTTGTCGGTTTGACGAGTGAGCATTTCACGTCCTGGGATGATAAATCCCGTTCGTTAAGCTCGTCATTGTCCCAATCGTATTCCATAGAGATATCCTGACTGAGATCTTTATAACCGAGAATTTCGAGCATATTCTTCTCGACATCGAAAATGGTATTCTCACTGACCTCACAGACTTCATCGGCTTCCTCGACCTTCGTGACTTCCGTGTTTATGCACTTTTGGATATCCTGCATAATTGCGTCGGCTGTGTTCTTCGAATTCCTCTTGCATGGACAGGCGGTATTTGTAAAATTGTGAAAACTCTGTTGCGTTTTACAGTTGCAACATTTCTGCATCGGAACTTCTGCCGCAATATCACGAAGATCAGCAGCAACGTCATCTTTCAAATCCGATTTGTTTTTTGGAAAGTTTTCTCTCGAATCATAGGAAATTCGCCGACGATTATAATCATTATTCACTGGGATGTTACGAATCTCTTCCTTCTGTCTAGCCAGTCTATTTCTTCTTTTCTTCGGCATTATGGAATGTTCCCCGCTCGGAATATTTCCTACTTCAGTATTTCTCTTTCTCGATGACGATTTTTTCATTCTACGCGGAGAGTTTCCATTCTCGAGGATCTTGTTTGAAATATGGCGTCTCACAGGTTTCATCGACTTGTCGGTTTGCGAGGAATAACGATCCCTCCAAGTATCAGAAACCGACGTTACATCCTCCGAGGTATCGAGATCATTGTTACTATTACCAATGCGTAAGACGTTCATAAAGTAATCGGGATATTCCGACAATTCCGTCCGATTTTGAAGGTCTTCCTTTGCTTGACTCGGTGAGTAGAATCTGGAGTACCCAGAACCGGAATAATCAGTTGGAGCGATCTCTTCTGAGCTTATTTCCGATGCCGTTTGACTAATTACTTCTTCCTCTTCTTCGTCGTCATCGTCAGTTGATCTGTAGCTTTCGGATAAACGCTTGTCGCGAGCGAGCGATCGGGGAGGAGATCGCAAAGACTTCTTCCTTAATGATAATCTTACTGACCGATCGTTAGATACGCCAAGATTTTCTTGCTCAGTTCCTTGTAGCGAAACGGTTCTCTCGGTCGTGTTGTCGATTCTCGGTTTTCTTTGCCGTCTCATCGACCATCTCGGTCTTCTCCTCCGCCTTCGGGTGATTTTCGTGCGAGAGACTCGCGTAATTTGCGCCGGATCGATGAACGGCCACGAATTACCGAAGATACTCGCAGACTTGGATGTATCATCTTCGATATCATTTGTTTCGAGATTGTCGCGATATGTCGCATCTTCCACGGTAGACAGAGAATCCAGATCCGAGTAACTCGCGATGGCAACTTCCTTGAGAGATGATTCGCGAAGCAAACCCAATTCCAAGGCGCAACATAAGGACCAAGCGTTTGCTACCTTAGATAATTTTGATAACCTCCTTTTAAGTTGATTCGGCTTTTGGCATTCCTAAAATTTGTGAATTAATCAAATACCATTAAAATTATAAAATTTAAAATTTCATTTTGATTTATCTTTGTATCTATGATTCGTAATTTTACTAAAATTTACCTCGCAAGTGTTATTATTGAATAATAAAAAAAGTCTCGTTAAAAGTAACATTACACATGATCAAATATTTTAATACATAATATTTTTTTCAACAAATATACGTATATATATATATATATATATATATATATATATATATATAAAATGTGTGTGTGTAGAATATTAGTGAAGTGAGTCGACAAATGCATACATACACACACACATTTTATATATATATATATATATATATATATATATATATATATATAAATATATATTTGTCGACTCGCTTCAACTAATGTTCTCCGATATTCGTAATTTAATTTCATTCTTAAAATTATTTATCAAAATCTTATCTTTTAAAATTAAAAATCGTGTCACTCGTAGCAGAATTAAGAATGATCGAATGGTTGCCACGAAAGAATATGTACGTAAAATTGCATCAGCGACACATCACCGGAAGTGAGAGACGCGCGGACGGAGAATCTTTCCATAATCCGGAATGTATTTGCTTATTTCGTAATTACGAGAGAGTAAAGGGTATAAAGAAAATGTATTGGATCGCATCGCATCTGTGAGCAGATTTCCCACGGGTAAACATAACTCACCACACATTGACAGAGCCTTGGTGTTCTAGGGAAGAGGAGTACTACACGAAAGTTTCGCAGCTCTCGCGTGTCCCGTGCGTGCGTGCGCGCGCGCGCGCTCATACATACATGTATGTATATATGTACATATGTATATATTTATATGTATATGTATATATTACCGGTATTACTGGTATCTGCGTTACGTAATTATCTTATTTTCTATTTTCTATTTTGCACTTTGAAATACTTACGTGTGTTTACGTAAATTTATCTCCCGAGTTTAAAAAAAAAATTTTTTTACGATAAATATTTATTTTCAGTTACTTCCGACTTAAATTAAAAAAAATTTTTTATTAAAGAAAGAGTCGATTGAATATTTTTCAAAGAATCCGTAAATATTTAATGGTTAATAGTATAAGATTGTGTATATGACATACGATGTATAATTCCATGTCTATATATAACCAAAGTCAAGATAAAAAGTATCGCTAGAGACAAGAGAAGAAATCAAGCAATTTGCATACGGCATAAATATTTCAATATCAGCGAGGTGGTATAGAGCTCCCCTTGAAAACCATCTTTTACTCCACCCTACCATTCTACGGTAATTGCGACGTGTCCGCAATGTCTTATTTCAATAAGCAATCGATAAAATAAAATATAAGCAAGCTTGTGGGAAAAATACTCCTTGCATGCAGGCGTATTGTTGAATCACACAATAATTGCATTACTACTGATATAATATCAGACTCCATAAATAAGAGTCCCATCGAGTCCACGTCGGCGATCGCGAGCAACGTACTATTTTCGGCGACGGGCTTGGAAACAAAGATATTTGTGCAACGCATGAGTTGCAAACCGCGCGACCCGCATTCGAATCGCCCTTTAAATAGCGTGGTGTCCTACCTCGGGAGGGGGGGGGAGGAAGAACTGAGAAACGAGAGAGGACATGTGCTCTGCACATGGCGCCTCTAAAACGTGGTGCATCTAGAGACTGATTTGCGCCGCGCAACGTACGATCGACCTGTTGAATGGAAAGCTCATCATTAGCCATTTTACATGAGCATATTTGATGGCAGTTTGCCATTCTAGTTGCATGTTATTTAACAACAATTGCATTAATCTCATTACGTTATATTTTCCGACAATTGCATTAATCTCATTACGTTATATTTTACATTTCTTATCAGATAAAAAATTAAACTTGGTTTCTTTGATCGAATTTGATAAGACATAAGAAAGATATACGACGCAGGCTCCTCCTCATTCTTGCATTTTTTATTTGTGTATGTCGAATATATTCGCAGAAATATACAATAATTTACCACACGTAACATCGCTTCACTAAATCGATTAAGAATTCACTTCTTCATTTCCCGCATTTGCTATCGTTTGCAACCGTTCGAAGTACTTGAGAAAACAGAATGCGCAGTGTAAATTTCAAATATTATTTCCTTTTGCTAAACCTTTCATTGTTCAATGATTACAGATGTAAGCGTTAAGTTGCCAGCGCGTGCAATTCTTGTTACGTTTACCAACGCACAGACGTTTCTGACTGCTCTTCCATTAATTGTCGAATTACGTTCCTGATTGCGGTACTAGAAACGAAGAAATTTCAAGGAACGCCAAATTGCGCAACCTAATCGGCCTCTGGACTCGCGAATGCGGAAACAACCGCGAGGGCGATAAATGAATCGGGGTCGTCGGCGGCAGCAGTGGCGATGGCGATGGCGGGGTCGAGATCCGAATCGCTCTTTAAATAGCCACGCGGAGGATTGGCAAAAGCGTGAAACAAAAAAAGAAAAGAAAAGAAAAGAAAAGGCAAGGGATGCATACACGTGCGCGTACACACAATTCACGTGACGCCTCCAAAGGCATTTCTCGAGGTCGCTTCGTTCCGCCGGGGTCGACCTGATGAATGGAAACGTCGATATTATTGTGTTTACACGCGGGACACACGGGTGCCTCTCTCGCCACACTTGGCGTGGAAACATTCCATTCATAAAGCGTTCCGCGCGTTCCTCTCACCGCTGCACACACCCCGTCATGCGGTCCACACATATGCACATGCACACAGACACATACACACACATACGCACACATATAGACACAAATGGAGAAGGGTACACGACCCTCTGCCTACTGCGCGCGGGGGTTGACACCAGTGACGTATTCAGAATTTCGTTGCCGCACCGAGGGATGACCACGGCTCGCCCCGAGATAAAACCGCGCGCGGAGATTTCCTCGGCTCGATGATAATACAGGTATATCCACCATCCTCCCTCGAAAATAATTCTTCGCTCCATTACGCGAGAAAACGGAGAGATTCTCGCGAGATGCCGCGATTCTTTTCTCGCCACTCACATACGTCTAACAATAAGAAAACTTGATTATTAAAGATGTGCGAATTTTTGTGTATCGTGATTCTCGTTCCTCGTCACGGACCGTGTCGATTCTTGATTATTTGATCTATTTTATATATTAATTATTATTTCTCTTGTACCGAGCGGGAGATGAATGATTTGTCATCACATTTAAATTTTTAACAAGGCGACAGTTTCAATTGAGCTAAGTTTTAATTTTGAATAAAATTTACAAAATTAATACACACATACATATAATACATACATACATACATACATACATACATACATACATACATACATACATACATACATACATACATACATACATACATACATACATATATGTAAAATTACGAAATGTTTTCATATTCCTTATTTTTTTATAATTATAATAATAAAAAATACATTCCTTAAACATTGCTGATTTTAAAAAAAAGAATTATCTTCTTTAATAATTTAATAAATAAATTATATTACTGAAAAGTATATTATTTCATATAAATTTAAATAATGTAAATTTAAACATTACTGATATAAAATTAATGTAATATTAAAGAAAAGAAATTAGAAAATATGTGTTTACTCATCAATTAATATTATATAATATATGTCTATGCATATTCTTCTGAAAATTACAATGAGTTTATTGAAAACATAATAGTTTTTCTTGAAAAGTATGATATTTATTTCTTGCAACTTTCTTTAACGTTCAACTTACAAGTTTATACAAATAAATAAAAAGTTATTTTAATCTTAAGCTTATGAGAATCGTCATTTTATATTTATATTTAAACACACACACACACACACACACACACACACACACACACACACACACACACACACACACACATTCATTTTATATTTAAATATACGTTGATTTAAATATATATATTGATCATACAAATATACAAATATTACAAAACACATATTTCTTATTCTTTCACAGACTTTCTATTCTTTCTTTATGATAGATATGATAAATGTAAAATGTAATAACATGATAAACAATACTGTTCTCTTTTCATCTTTCCTTCCACGCTTATAATCGTATAATACATTTTTAACTACAATTTTTTCAAATTATTCAACGCGAAGCACAAAAGAGAACACGCGAAAAGCGAGATGGAAAGGTGTGAAATTCTCGCGGGGGTGAGGAAAGCCGGCGCGTAACCCCTCCACATTACTCGTAACACATCGTGGTAATTTATAACGACAGGTGTTCCCGGTCTGATCTCCGCCGTCCCCTCGTCTACCTTTACCGAGAAAAGGCGTCAACCATAATGCCACTAGCCCTCGGCTGGCGGTGGCAGCAAAGGAATGCTCTTTTTCGTCGCGTGCCTCTCAAGGTCTTTAAACTGAATGGTCACGCATGCGATTCCATCCGCTCTTTCGCTTCTTTTCGTACCGTGTCCAGTGCCGGAAAGCGGCGTCAAAATTGTAGAATGCAAATCGTATTCCAGCCAATTGAGTGTGTCTGAAGTATCAATGTTTGTATTCTGTGAATTTTCATACACTTGAATATTCGCGCGGAGTACGTAATGCTGAGTACGGAATATACATATATTCATTGAATATATCATAAAATATCATAAAATTCCAATATTTGTGAAATATAATTTAAATTAGATATATTTGGCATATTTCAAATTTTGTGTTGATCAATATGCTAAAAATTTCAGGGATTTTTTAACGCTTCAGAAATCAATGGAATGTAACTTGTGAGTATTTAAACAATCCAATGTTTCCAAACGTTCATTCATCGGAATCAGAAAGTACTGAGAGAAAGACTAGTATTTATATTTAATACGTTTTTCAAATATATGTATTAATTCAGATATTTGGAGAAGCAGACGTCTCGATTATCCGTTCAATCTAGATATAATCTGAATTTATTGGACTTTATCGGATGAAGAATCGCGGCAGTCCGAAAGAAGATGGTTCATAAAATCCCGTAAGTCCTTCATTCAGAAGCCAATTAAAGCGGGCGACAAGAGCATGACGTAATTTGATGGACGATAATGTTAGTTTAAGATGATTCGCGGCACAAAGCTGAATCTCGGTTGCGCCACGATTCTCTCTCTCGTGTTTACGTCGTGCCAGCTGATATGAATGGGCTAGTAAGCGGTCGGGATACGGCGCACGTATTTGTGCATTCGGTCATGACGACTTTCCGTATAAATTGAAACTTCTCGAGGGTGTTTCGTCGCCGACTGTGGGAGAGGGCGAAACGTCGGGAGGGGGAAAACGGGATGGAAATCGCGAGCGCGAAGCGGGAACGGAGAGAAGAGCGAGACTGGGAGAGATAGAGAGCGAGAGGGTGAGGCAGATCAGAGGAGGGTAGGAAGCCGCGAAGCTGGGTCAGTTCCGTTTAGTAGGAGCCAAGCTCCAATTCCGCTTGGATCTGTCACCGTCGCCCTTTGCGTCTCTTCGTAATTACTCGAAAGAAGAAGAAGAAAAAAAAGAAAATTCTAGAAAACTAGAAATTTAAAAAAATATCGTAATCATACGAGGGAAAGACGATCGCATTTGTATTTTGAATTTGATACTGTGAATCTTGGGTTTCTTTTTTTAAGACGGACACGAAGCTGAAATCGGGAGTAGATAAGATCGAGCATCGTATGAGTATCACGGAATGACGTTTTATCATCATAAGTTTAATTATTTCATGACACTTCTTTATTAAGAGAGCTCTGATAAAAGCGCATACTCGCGGTAGAACGCATTTGTTTCAATTAATAATACATTTCGGCGGCGGCTACGTACGAATATTTTTCCAGCCACGAATGTCAAATATATCATCCAGATGCTCTTGGCACAATTAAGAGAACATAATACCGAAATTATTCCGCGTGTGCTAAAAATCCCTCGTGTTAATTTTATCCGACTATAAAAATAGGAGAATAAAAATTTTAACTTTTCAGCAATGACTAGACCGGAATGACATTTCTATTATCTTAGAATTCTTGGAATTATTCGGTATACATTTGCAAAAATCGTACAGATGCTTGCTCAGACTTTGAATCATCATGTGATCTACGACTATCACGATGTGATACAGACGAAAAGACGAGTCATAGACAATCTTAGGCGCGCTTTTTCTCATCATGCAATCGAGAAAAATTCTACGAGAAAAATACAGGTGGAGGGGAGAAAGGGCCAAGAACATGGCGTGGGTGACTGGCAGGCGATGCACGCGAGAGCAGGAAACTACCACAATCACGGAGAGCCCAACCGCGTCGTCCCGGTTTTCGTTTCCACCGAGAGAAAACGCACGTACGCGGTTTGCGCTCTTGGTCAGTGATGCGCTTGAAAAAGACAGCTCGTATTCCGTCTTCTTTCCGTCATCACGAATTATGATGGCTGGGTTTTCGAGTCGGAAAATCCGGGCGTTAACACTTTCGAAAATACAATGACTCCAATTACAAAATGATAACAGTCCCAAGTATCCTAATTAAAACACTTTTGATATAGGGAATTGTCAAACAATCGAGTATCCCCCCATCTCTCTCTCTCTCTCTCTCTCTCTCTCTCTCTCTCTCTCTCTCTCTCTCTCTTTCTCAATAAATTAGATAACGAATATAACTCTTTAACTATTCTAGTAAATCTTACAAAATGCTAATATTGATTCAAATCAAATTTCATTAAAAGATGTCACGATGAAATTAAGACACCTTAACTTAAATAAAATATATTCTAAAAATACATTGTTTTCAGCTAGTTTTTTATTCCGGAAACTTCTTTTCGTGCTTGCCTATAACTTTTCATTTATCACACATTTGGGATTATGTCAGGAACGATAAAGACAATAATACACTAGACATGTCTTTTTAAAGTCAACATCTCAAACCCCCTGCGTCCCATTTCAACCCTCGATGCTCGATATGTACAGTATGTTCCCGATCAATTGAATTAAAGACGAGAGTGTCTCAAAAAGATAAATATATCAATTTTTTTAATAGAAAAAAAAAATCGTAATTAATTATACATCATTTCGATAATCCAAATACCAATATTGCCTTCGCAACTATGTTCAAAACAAACAATATGCGACCATCGGGAGTCGACGGTGCCTATTGTGATTAATTCTAATTAATTTTCAACTCGCACAATTTCATCAAACGCACTTCTTTTCACCCACTCGTGCAGTTCATCGTTAAAAGGAGCCGCGATTGGTCAGGGACATATCCCGTATGTACAGAGTGTCCATGTGTATATACATGCACCACATGCTCACAAACACGCATACACATACGCGTGCACAGTACGCGCGTCCTATGTACACGTGCGATTTACCCCAGGAGATTCGTACATAGTTTTGCACATATACATAAGCGAGAGGCGTTTGTTGAACCGTGCAAATCTTCTGCTCGGTGCACCAACACGGACAAGGCGCGTTCGCGCGCGCGCACAGTATCCCCCCTCCTTCCCTCTCTCTCTCTCTCTCTCTCTCTCTCTCTCTCTCTCTCTCTCTCTCTGTCTCTGTCTCTGTCTTTGTCTCCTCTCCCTATACATCTCTCGCTGCATATGGCTCTTCGTCTCCTGCCCATTAGCGAACGCTCCAACGTAACCCGTCGCGAGCTATTCGCGCTAGCTTGGCCGAACTGGCGTATTTTCCTGTCTTTCTCGCGCACATACGTATATACATATATACATACAGACAAATACACGTCTCTCTCTCTCTCTCTCTCTCTCTCTCTCCCCCCTTTTTTCCTTCTTCTGTCTTTTTCTGTCTCTTTCTGACCTAAGGATGGAACTTATGCGCGTCTTAGACGCACGAAGCCGCACATATCTTCGTCTGTTCATATCTTCATCTCACTCTCTATCTTTATCGCAACGGCTTCTTTCTGCTCTTCTTCTCTGTCTCGCTGTTTTACACACACACCACACACACACACACACACACACACACACACACACACACACACACACACACACACACACACACACACACGCACACACACACACACACACGGACGCATTTGTCTTCTTCTTCTATCTCTCGCATTTGTTATCTCTGTTCGACCAAATTCTCCCGTTTCTCTTCTCCCTCCTTTTTTCACCACAATCTCATTTTCTCTCTTTCTTTCTTTCAGTTTTCCATCTCTCGTTCTTTCTCTATTCAACTCACTCGGACACTATCGGATATCCTCGGAGTCTCTCTGGCACACACACAATCCTGCGCTTCCCATCCTTCCCTCTGGTCCCTTTTCCTCTCCCTCATCCTTATCTCCGTCCTTGGTCGTCGTGCGTGCACGCATGCCGCCTATCTCCCTCGATCGCTAGTGTATACACGCGAGCTCTCTCTCTCTCTCTCTCTCTCTCTCTCTCTCCCCCTCTCTTTGTCATGAGCAACGGCGAACACGGATACCGCGTGTGCGCGCAAAAGATGCGGCGAGAAGCAGGGAGGATAGGAGGTGAAAGGGAGGTAGAAAAGAGAAACAGAGAGAGACACAGAGAGAGAGAGAGAGAGAGAGAGAGAGAGAGAGAGAACAAAGACGAAGGAAAGAGAAAGAGGGAAAAGATGAGAGTGAAAGAGGAGAGGGCTCTGCTCGCCTGGCGCACTATGGGCTTTTCTTGTATTCTATTGATTTTTCCAAAAGTTCGTGGTGGGAGTCTGGCAGTCTGTAGCGCGCGAGCTTGTGATGGCTCGGTGTGCATCTACCAATGTGTGTGTAGTATGCGCGTATATGTGTATGTGGGTTTCGACGATATCGCCATCGTCGTCCCACCGACGAGTTCCCTCTTTCTCGCCAGTCTTATCCCTTCTCCGGCTCATCTTTCCTCTCTTTCGTTTACGAAGCGATTCTCGTCTATCTCGTGTTGTCCTTTTCTGATGCGCGCGTGTTCCGCACACCCATTATACATATATATATATATATATATATATATATATATATATATATATATCTCTTTCTCTCTCGATCCCTTTCTCTTCCTCCCACGCGTGAACATCACCCTCTCTTCCTCTCTGACCGTTACATCCCTCTCGCTCGTTAACCCCCCTTCGTCACTTACCCTCTCGCTGCCTTCTCTCATGGCAACCTGGCTGCGCGCACATGCACATGCACACACGGATACGTGTCGCTCTAGGCAGGAGCGTGTCAAGAAATTTTTGACTTTGACACTCTTGATGAAGAACGAACAGAAATCGTCTAATGCATAAAATTTCGCCGCAGCTTCATGAAGACTGTTTCAGAACTTAATCGGGGTAAGATTCAACGCAGATTATTATCATAAAACACCGTGGAATACCACGTAGAATTCGATATAAATTCTTTCTTCTCATTTGTTACAGATTATAATCGAACAATCGAATATCGAATAAAAATGACAGAACAATTATTAATACTTCAAATTCAGTCAAAATATTCAATATATAAAATACGATGAATAATTTTTATATGACAATCAGATAAAACTAAAAATCTGGTGAAAAGATTCATAATTAGATATTAGATATTCAGAAAAACAAGATGTAACATGAAATCCGGCGGATATTCGAAGAAAGAAGATAGATTTCAAAAATAAACAAACTTTATTTTGATTCTGTTGCATTTTTTTACGCATCATAATGTGTTCGAAGTGAAGTAGATTTGCACGCGCGCATAGATAAAAAAATTAAAAAGATATTGTAATCGTGGACGAATGTATTCTGCAAAACGTTTTGTTTAGGAAAAATGCAAATTTCGCTTTGCAAGATACCAGGTGTAAAAAAAACGTTTCGTTAATAAAAAATCTTTAAAAAGCAACTCCGTGCGACTCTTGGGGATACGCCGATTTTCGTCCCACCCTCGTTACGCCCCTGATTTTCCACCCACTCATCCAGCGCGGCAGGGTCACCGTGTGCACCCACACCCTGTCATACACACGCATACACGCGCACACGCAGACTCGCGCGCATGTACGTACGCGCGATTTCTCCGTTGTCTCTTTCTCGCGCTTGCTCCGTCGCAACACATCCTCGCGTTCGTGGTTGTGCGCATTGTACACATCACGCGCACACGGACGCAACGCGGGACACGAGCTACGTGTGCACGCAGATATTGTACGTGCTGACGCATACGCACAACGTGACGGCGAGCGGCGCACTATGGCGGAGGCGGCGGCGGCGGTGGTGGTGGCGGCGGTGGTGGTGGTGGTGGTGGCGGCGGCGGCAGCGACGGCGGCGGTGGTCGTGCATCCAGGCGGAGCGGAATATAGGCGGACGGACCGGTGTGTCAGCGGCCAGGGCGAAGGCAGCGGACACGACGGCTGCGATGACTACGCGATCGATAATTCGAATCGATAATTAATAATAAGAACCAGCGCCGGTGGCGGAGAGGACGGGAAAAAGGGAGCGCGAGATCGATCTCGTGCGACCACGAGAGTTGGACCGTCCGATATTTTCGTGGTCTTCCCCCTTTTTTTCTCTCCTCTTTTTTTTCGTTCGCTGACCGCGCGCGTACACACGAGGTTTATTTTGGTTACACGAGGCACACCGCGGCGCACTGTCGCATCCCGCGGAGAACGGAATCGCAAATCAACTCTGGAAAATAATAATTCAGTCCGTTTCTCCCCGTGAGGATCGATCGCGTTGCTCGCGATCCACGACGACGATGATGACGACGATGACGGCGACAAGGAGGATGGCGAGTCGCGTCACATCGCGATGTGGCCGATCTGGCCCCACAATTAATACCGCAATCGTTAATTGTTTATCGGTGTCGACGAGATTACATCGCGAAGAATAATGAAAACGTAGGGAAAATATAGGTATACGTTATTAGAGATGTATATACAAATATCCGATAAAATTGATTGATAATACTGAATTTGTCCGTTTTAGCCCTTCGCTCTTCGCTATTCTAAATCTGAATGTAAACTTAAGTTATTTTATATTCAATTCGAAATTTTTGCACAATCAGAGAATTCAAAACTCCTCAGTGAGTTTTCTATTAGAAAATAATTAGAGAATTCTTCAAGCAATGATTATCGTTAATTATTATCTGCCATCTACAAACATCTCAAAATTAAAAAATGATCAGCTTAGGATTAAGTATATAAAGAAAATTTATGAAAATGTATTTGGAAGGAATAAATAAATCAAAAGATACTATTTTATTTTCGAACGAACTTTAATTGCGCATCACTGAAAATTATTCTCATATAAATTGATTCTCGAAAAATCGCTGATTTCCTGATATTTCTGGTAGATGCTACACCCGAAATGCAGTAACATTGATGTAATTTTGAGCACGAGGCCTTGTAATGCGTTGATCCCGCCAAGTATTTTCAGTAATTGAAATTAAGAATGTATCATTCGAATCCAAATTCGTCGTCGAACTGTTTGCAATATTTATGACCTTCTTTACTGCGACTGTTGCTCCACGATGTACATACTTCTCACAAACTTTACACCATGATAATCGTTGGTAACTTTACACATGTAGTTGCGGACCGAGCCGAATTGCTCTGACTAAGAAATGCTCCGTTACACAGATATTAGCATCGTCGGTAGATTATGGAAGCCAATATGAGACGTATAAACAGCAACGTTGACGACAACGACGAAGGCGAACGCGAAGGCGAAAATGAAGATGAAGACGAAGGGGAAGGTAAACGCACGAAGGCGATGACAAGGGCAAAAGCGAGAAGATGAAGGCGAGGATGAAGATAAAGATAAAGACGATAGGGATACTCAAGAATCTAAAAAAAGATTACCTATGTAAATATATGAGCACGAGAGCGCGATTTCCTCGGTCGCATCTTAAAGAATCTGCTATTGCGACATCCTCACGCAAATACAATCCCGCCGCTCGCGCGAGTCATTTGCATAATGTCCTCGGTCCATAGGTGGAAAGGACGTACGACCCGTTGTAAATTCGGCCTCGGTTCGTCGTTGGCTGCTACGCGTGGAGAGTGACCGTTATACGTCGTCTCTCTCTCTCTCTCTCTCTCTCTCTCTCTCTCTCTCTCTCTCTCTGTCTCTCGCGGTGGTATCTTATCGTCGATGCGGCCGACGTAACCGCATAGGTAACGATCGCGCGGACCGTACTTACGATCGATCTATCTCAATCGATCGCTAGGGCGCGTGCCACGATTTACCATCGATCGCCGACGATCGATTAGCCCTGTCGAGCCGTTCATCGGCTATCCTTGGCCAGAAGCGAGATGGGGATAGTTCCGTAAAAGAAGACGAAAATGGAGAACGAGAAGAACGCGAGTCGTGATGAAGAAAGAAGAAGAAAGATGGGGAGGAAGAGGGTGAAAGAGAAGAGAACGGTGGGTGTGGGAGGTGGGCGAATGTGACGGACGAAGAAAGAGACGAGGGACGAAGGAGCGGAACGAGGGAAGCGAAACGATCGTGACAAAAAAGGAGAGAAGACAAGTGACAAACAGAGAGAGAAGATACATGTGCGTGGGAGAGAGAGGAGGAGGAAGAAACGGAGTACATTTGGGAGAAGCGAGAGAGGAAAGGAAAAGGGAAAGGAGTGCGAGGGTTCGATGGTAGACAGAGTCAGTCGCACACGCGCGCGAGCGCGCGCGATATGCGCAAGAGAGAGAAGGAGAGAGACGGGAGAGATAGGAAGGATAAGACGAACAGAGATGGAGACTGGCGAGAGCGCCGAGTAGTGAAGGACAGACAGTGCCGGACCAGCCACAACCACCGCCACCGCCACCATCGCCGCTGCCGCCGCCGCCGCCGCCGCCGCCGCCACCGCCGCCGCTGCCGCCTCCACCACCGCTGCCGCCGCTTCCATCGCCGTGAGGCTTCGAACCCGAACATGACCGAACGTCGTCGAGCAACAACGGAAACGTACGAGCGGTGCGGTTCGAGCGGCCGAGCGAGCGATACGGCCGAACAGTGCGGTGCCGACTCTTGCTGCCGCGGTTGCAGATTCTGCGGTGTGTGTGTGCGCGCGTGTTTACACGACGAGAGGGAGAGAAAGAGAAAGAGAGAGAAAGAGACGGAGAGGGAGAGTTTGCGCCGCGGAGGCGAGGGCAGGAGAGTTCGAAAGAGAAAGAGAAAGAGAAAGAGAGAGAGAGAGAGAGAGGAGAGGAACTCGCGAGAACGGAGGAGAGAAACGCAAAAAGAGCGGCGGAGAAGTCGACGAGTCGTCCGCGAAACACGGTACGTGCGCGCGTATACCGTCGAACAAGTTCCTCCTCGCGGGAGGATTCACGCAGCAGCGTGTAAGTGTACATACGTACGCCGCCTCGGCGCTCGTGACGTGTTCGCGAGGTATCGCGAGTTATCGGAGCGAGCAGCGGCCGCGACAGAGTCGACGGCGTACTACAGACGTGTAACGAACGTCGCGCAACGTCGTCGTGCTCCGCGCGCGACACGACCGGCACGCACACGCCGCGAGAAGCGCGAGAGCGATAACACGCCAGCCACCTTCGCGCGCGGCTGCCTTTAACGGGGCGTGGGTGCACCACACCGCGCTGCACCGCACCGCACCGCACCGCACCGCACCGCACGGCACCGCACCGCACCGCACTACACCGTATCGCACCGACGGTGGTGCGGCGAGACGGCGGGCGGTGCGCGTAATTCAAAAGGTGCGCGCGACTGCCGCGGCGAGAACATGACAGACGACACGGAGTGCGCGAATTCGAGGCGGCATCGCGTCGCGGGTGAAGGGACGATAATATAAATGCAGTAAAGCACAAGGGAGAAGAAGACGGAAGGGGGAACGAAGGGGGAAGGGGAGAGAGAGAGAGAGAGAGAGAGAGAGAGAGAGAGAGAGAGAGAGAGTGTGAAAAAAGAGAGAAACGAGAGAATGCACGCGAGGTTGTGAGAGGAGAGAAACTTCCTCCGAGAAAGAAAGCTCCCAAATCAAGTACATCCGCGCGCGGCCAGTGATCCCGTGTGTGGCTCGCGTGTTGCGCGTCCGCGCCTTCAGTGAGTGTGTGTGAGTGTGAGAGGACCCAGGCCGCGCGCGCGCGCGCGCGCGCGCGAGTGGGCCCAGGAGAAGAGGGAAGAGCAGAGACTTTCGTAGCTTCCGGCCTGTCGGCACGGAGGCGTTCTGGCTGACAATCACGGTTTCGCGAGGAGAATGCTGGTAATGTCGCCGACGGTTGTAACAGCGAGGGCAACAATGACGACTTCGCGAGGTCTCGACTGAGTCCAGGTCTCGGAATTCACCGAGAAAAAGAGAGCGAGGAAGAGGAAGAAAGAAAAGAAGACTCTCGCGTCTCGTGATTGACATCGATTCCATCGCCGCGACGGTGGCATCGACGAGCGTCGTTGTGCTGCTGGCCGCGGCATGTGTCGTTAACCAGGTGTTACTTCGAATTAAGAATTCACGAAGCGAGGAACGCGACAAGTCGTGCCGACGGCGCATTCTTCAAATCGTCGTCGAAGATTCGGCGGTATCTTCACGAGAGAGAGAGAGAGAGAGAGGGAGAGAGAGAGAGAGAGAGAGAGAGGGGCAACAACTTGCGACGGAAAGTCCATCGAACTTGCAACGGAAGCCCTGCAAAGTCACGGCGAAGTCACATCGGTGTCGTTCGCGAAACATTGCGAGCGAGAGCCGTATCCGAGTAACCGATGACTGTACTCTTCGACCGTTATCGCTGAAGACTGGACATCCTGTGTGATTATTCACAATTCTAACAATTGAGAGACAGCAGAAGATATCATTCGTTCAGAACATTCGTGGTTGCGATAATCGGAAGCTTAAGAGAAGAAAATCATCGATACGAAGGTGGTCATATATTCGCAACCATTCTACGATCGGAAGACCTTTCTCGAGAAATCATCCGTGATCCCAATAATACCCTTCGAAGGATCTCGAATCCCGGTATCGATCCAGGTGGTGGTGTGGCGCGGGGACTTTAGGGTAGGCTTTCGTCGTCACGGAGAAACCATATTCGCGTTACAGAGGGATTATTTACGTTCGTCTGTATCCTAACTAAAACAAGTTTTATCCTCGTTATCGGCACGTCGAGACCCGAATACAAAAGTAACGCGTGCGACGTCGCGACGCCGGCCGACGGCAAATCACTTCCGGTGAAACCGACAACGCGATCACAGCCAGGATGCAGGTGGCAACGCTGTTCAGGGAGAGCGCTACCCTGCTGGGTGCATCCAGCCTGGACCCCCCGCAGACTCACCATCATCAGGGTGTGCACCAGCCGCAGCCGCAGCAGCAACAGCAGCAACACCAGCAGATGCAGCAGCAGCAGCAGCAGCAACACGCCACCGACATACACCTAGTCGGCCACCACATGCAGCACCACTATAAGATGTAAGTATCCGCTTCTCTGCCGTTCTTTTCGAACACTGATGCCGGGAACCCGCGCTTGACGCTCGAAAGTGTTCGACCTTCGAGCCGAGACAGTCCGCGTTGGCGAATGCGGCTACGCACGCGAGAGAAACGGCCGGTCAGTCACGGAGTATACCTGCGTCCAAGTTGTTGTTAACGTCACAAACAAAATTGTCCAAAACTTCTGAACGAAAAGAGCGAAGCTGTAAGATCTCTTGTCGCTATATAAAATACAACTTGGCGCATCAAGTTCCTTTTGTTCCCCATGTCTTAAAAATTTACAGAGGCCTTCAGAAAATCACGAGCTTTATAGAGCTATCCGCAAATTGTAAGGATTAGAATGCAGTTGCACTTGGCATTCGTTAATTTTCACATTAATATATGTCGTTTAATGCAAGTCTCGATAGAGAGACTTAACAGATATTTTTGGAAACGAACAATAAAAAGATACCGGGTTTTACGAGTCGTTTACCTTGAACGCAGATCGTAGACTCGAAGAGCCGGAAAATATTAAAGTTGTTGAAAGAATCTTCAGTATTTCACCATTTCGTCAGAGAGTTGAATAATGAAGGTGATTTTGCGACCAGTTGCTTCAATTGTTGTAGAAACCAGGTGGTTTTTGTGGTCAAAATAGCATATAACCGGTAAACCCATTTCGCTTTTTCCGCTGGGTAGATGCTGTCCAAACATGCCTGGCTTTTGCATCAATACACCAGCCACTAAACGGCAAACCATATTCGTATACCAAACTAAGCGGCAAATGTTATTTGCCGAACACTAAAACCCGTAAAACCATTCGTTCGAAGAAGCGACCTTGACGGCTTCTTACACATACAAACCTTCGTTTGTCGTTAACTCCACCTGACGGTATAATTTTGTGTGCCCCTTTCGCGCGCGTTGCATTTCTAGGTAAGATTCTTGTCGCGAAATGATTAGATGAGGAGATAATAAAGCGACGAAGGGCGCTTTATGTTACCTCGAGTGCGGATGCCGCTTCCTATTACCGTCGAACTCGGAATGAAGACGGAACTACTTTCTCTGGACGCCTTTAATTAAACAATTTTAATCAAATAGTGCGTTTCGCGAGGGAGAAAAAGGGGGAGAAAGGGATGCGGAAAAGTGTGTCGACGATTCCGCGCGAGACGAACCACCTTCCCCTCTCGTGGCTACTGTGATTTTTCTCCGATTCGCCGGAATGATCGGCCCGCCGAGTGTCGTCGCGCCGCTAAAAATGTTTATTTACGTTCGTTCGGGATATCGACATTAACCTTTTAAACGACGCGGTCGAATGGCGTATAACGTTGCCGCCGGTATCGCTGCCATTCATATTTGTTTTTATCCGCATCCGCGTGCGCGCACGGAAATATCTTCGAATGGAAACGGCTGGACGCGATATGATTTTATGAGCCACATGTTCCCGCAATATACGCGGACAATACAAATGGCGACTTAGATCAGCAGGTGAATTCTTCCCCGGCGCGAGAGAGAATCTCTCTCTTTCTCTCTCCCTCTCCGCCCCTCTTTCTTTTTCGCCGACAAAAGCGAAATTGTTCTTGCCGTTTCTTTTTCAATATCTCTTGCTTTATGAATGGGATAAGAGGAAAAAGAGAGAAGGCACGCGGTAGATTCACACGATGTGCTGCGGGAGGAACTTGCCAGACTTTATAAATGGTGGCCTCAAGTGGCTTTAACTAGAAGAAGTCGTGCAAACGGTTATAAACGACAAAGGAAAAAAGAAAAAAAAGACAAAAAAAAAACAAAAAACCACGCGAAGATCGAATGTCATCGCACTGGTTACTGCATGTTGTCAGTTTTATCGCATTACTCTTCCCGTTATATGACACGAAACGTTGAATTTTAAATGACTAATTATTTTTTCATAGGCAACAAAAGATACTCGGCGAGAATATTGAGATAAGAATTCCTAATCAAGGGGCCTCAAGCATATCGGTTCGAATTATCTGGTTAAATTTACGCAAATAACATATTTCTGGAGTTTAACACTTTCTGGGACATCCGACATGCTAGCCGCTCACTTGAAAAATGGCAAGACCTCTGAATCTTGTTCAAGAGCGAACAATCAGATCCTGAACCTGTGTATTATGCAAATTCAATAAGTCTTAAAATCGGAAAAATTTACAACATATCCGAAACAAACAGCGCGTCGAAGACGCGCGAGTGAAGGTCCCACCGACGAACTTGAGACCGGCTTGTGACTGTACGGGAACATACATTTTTTTCCGATAGCGTCTCCGATGCGCTAAACAGACTGATAAGCATGCAAAGCCGACGGTATCGCGACCAAGGGTCATTTCTTTCCGAGACGTCGATGAGTCAGTCGCGAAGGCAGAAATAACGTCGCAGCACGGGTAACGTCGCACGAGCAAAAAAGAAAGAGCACGATAATCGCCGAGCCGAGAGCGTACGTTCGCGTTCCGCTCCAATTTTGAAATACGGGGACGATCTATCATCCTTGAAAATTGGAGTAAAAGCTCCGTCTTTTTTTTTTTAGTCCGCCAGTATTTGCAACGTTTCCGTCGGCGCGATACATTAAAACAAGCTATCGAACGCATGATAAATCGGAGTTTTACATCGCCATCCTAGTAATACCCATGTCTATGTCTGTATGATGCGAAAGAGGACACGCTTCGATAATACATAGTGCGAATGCGTTATACATCAGGATATCTCTAAATGAATGGGAGTTTGAACGAGTGATTAAAGAAGAAATTCACTGTCCTTAAATGACATACGAGCTACGGATAATGAGATTGTACATCGATAGCAATTGGCGCATCTAATGAACGATTGAAAATAAATTTGTTTTAAAACATTATTCGAGCTTTTTATGTTTTAATCCTTCCTCAGGCAATGACTTTCAACTAGAAATTACTAATTGCTCCTTCCAATTTATTCCTTCAACTTGTACTTCTTCTTACGAAGATGTATAAACGAATACTCCTCTTCTGTCCTTTTCTCTCTCCAGAAGATTCTCCTTGAGAAAAATATCATCGCCGATTGTGTCACGTCGTTGAGGTCTTGATTAAATCTGTTTACCTATCCCGTTCTAAATTCGTACATCTCTAACCTCGTACATATTCAAAAGCTCGCGAGATGAACGCTACACAGAGATTTCCTCGCGATCTCCCGCGGCAAAAGTCATCTGGACTTTCATTGAGATGCGAATGGGCCAAGAGGCGAGAGCATAGCGGGTGAGTGAGTGAGAGAGAGAGAGAGAGAGAGAGAGAGAAAGAGAGAGAGAGAGAGAGAAAGAGAGAGAGAGAGAGAGACCGGCCGTTGCGGCGTGTCGTGTATCGCGCGCGGATCCCAACGAAATTTTACGTAACATGTAAATGCGCTCGTCGTGAATGCGGTCGCGTTACGTGCCTCTTTCTCTCTGTCTCCCTCCCTCTCTCTCTTGCCGTCTCTTTTTATTGCCGAAGCGGCACTTACGAAACCAGTTTTGGTGTAGACCTGCGGTTCTTTCGAGATACGGCCGATAAATTTTTTCTTCCACGAGCGCGAGAGCAGGTCTCCCTCCCCCCTCCCCCCACCAAGTTCAAAAATATTATCACGTTGTCGCCAAAGCGGTTCTCTCTCTTCCCTCCCCCCCCTCTCTCTCTCTCTCTCTCTCTCTCTCTCTCGCATGTCAGTGAAATCCTTCGCGAGTATACCCTTCGGGATGATGGAGGCTGCTGACTTCGAGAGCTCCTTTACGAATTTCGTCACGCGCGCCAAAGGGACGCGCCGCCGCCGGCTGGCTTTGCATTTGTATTCGTTGCGCAAGGTCCGGTCGCGCCCTCGTTCCTTAAACAGTATAATTTGCGGAATCTCGTCGGCGACGAGGGCACGCTCTTTCTCCTCTCTTTATCCTTCTTCCTCCTAACCGTCCTCTTCGTCGCGACGTGTCGGATTAAACCGCGAGATCAGTATTGTATCGAGACGGCTTCCATAAATGCTCATTGCAGACATGTCGCTTCTCGAACTCGCGGCAAATGTAACACCAATCTTTTGTAAAAATCGCGGCACGTTTCGCCGCCGGCATTTAATTCACATCGTCGTGATAAGTTGAAGGTGGCATCGAATCGCGATTAACGAAAGCGCGCACGACTCTCTCGACACGCTTTTTAAGCCTCGCGTGGGCCGATGATGCGTCAATTCGTCGCGCCCCGCAGTTTTTCAATTATCGCCAACAGTACCGCGCGCGGAATAAAGACACATAACTCGATTATGCGGTATTATGACGTCTCGATGAAATAGCTTAATACAATTTCCATGTAGGACGCACAGCGAATCTGACAGTGCGGTAATTAAAGCGCGCGTTGCTTTATCGCTATCAGGGGAACGCACTATCTCGCTCTTTGTTTCTCTCTCTCTCTCTCTCTCTTTCTCTCTCTGTCTCTCTCTCCTGACTCGGCCGGCTACTGAAAATTAGTCTCCGGCTAAACTCGATTACCTCGCCCGATCGGAAATATCGATAGATTTGCTAAACGCTCATTCTGATAAAAAGCGCACGTGCGCGCATAATTCAGTGCGCACGTGCACGAAACGTGCGACGAGATGGAAAGAATATTTAATAAAGAATAGGTAAAGATGTAGGCTTCACCTCTTTTCTTATACAAAAAAGTATTCCGTATTGAAAGTCACGAAACGAAAGAAACTTTAGCGAAACTTTCGAATTTACCTCTGATCGAATGCGATAAATTTTCCTTAATTTATTTAACGGATGAAAATTGACAGGTTGACATTTGATATGAATAAAATAAAAATTAACGGACAGACTCGCGGTATATTTTGCGTGTTTTAATTGCATCACTGAATGATTACGAAATCGCTATCGGATCGCACGCGTTCGCCATCTTTTTCGGTTCCTCTGCACCAAAATTAGATTCGAGTCGTGCTGATTAGTATTTAATTGCAAAGTTCTGGCGAGAGCGATGCTTGCAAATTTTATCACGTTTCGCTGAGGAACGCGAGTGCATTTGCATTCGTCGCGCCGCCCGCCGTCGGGTCCGCTTCGCGCTCGCAATCCTTAAATTGCGGAATGTAATCAATGGATAGAATCTGTTGGAAAGACCAACGTTTCCGACTGCATTTACCCCCACAAACACTTCCACGGTACATGCTCTACGAACATCGAGAGATAACGAAACCAATAGCGCCACATAAGCGCTAATCTTTATGAATTTAAATTTAATTTCTCAACGAGTTTAATCGCAACTCGCGATTGAGATTTGCGACGATCAGAGCACGTCAATTCTCATGCTCCCAGAGAAGAGAGGTTGTCGTTATGTGTTTTCGAGTATTACATAACTTATCCGATCTCTCTCTTCCTCCCTCCTCTCTCCGTTTTTATCATTAAATTATGTGAACGACCTCGCTGAAAATAGTCGGGCGGTGTCACGAGTCGTCGATAAATGGTCCGCGTTAACGTAATTCTCTAGCCACCTCATCTTCCCGTAATACTTTCTCGACTACTCTCGTGAAAGTGTGCTCGTGTATGTCATTTCATAGGCAATAATTTCACGCGTCATTATGTAACGTTTTAGGATCTGAGGACGTTATCGTCGCGCGAGGGCATTTGATTTTTGTGAGCGCAGCGGAACTGACGTCGATCTCGTTTCGATTCATGCGGCACGATAACGATAGCAAAGACGAACACGTGCTCCTTCTTTATAATTCTATTAAAATGTCGATCGTGAAAACGGTCCATAAAGTTCCGTCCGAAAACCACCGCGCGGACTGAAGGTCGTGATCCTGGAATTGAGTTTCGGTTAGACCCGTGGTTCTTCCCGCGAGTACTTTCCTCCTCGTTGAAAGTCGTCGTGCTTTCTCGAGCCCGCCACGTGTCGTTACAATGTGGCGCACATTTTTCACGTCGGGACGTCGTCTATTTTACTCCGTCTAGTTACTCCAGTTTCCAGACGGCAAAGTTTCAACGCGATGTACGCGAAATCCTCCTCCGCGGCGAGAACAACGAGATACAACACGGTGTAAACGTTAACAGAGACAATCTCGAATAAACTAGGAGGATAAAATCGTAATCGGGAATATATTGCAATTATAAAAGAGAGTAGAAAAAGTTATCAGTGCTGAGCGCGAGGGGGATAAAACTCATTTTTATGCGGAGAAAGTAAAAGAGTTTTTCATCTCTTTTTAATAAAAAATTCTTACGACTACGTAACTAAGGCCAATAACGGCGATTATACATCACTACGCGCATTACATGATTTACACGTTAAGATGAAAAAAATTACTAATAGATTTTCTTCGCTTTGAAGTTGCGTGTTATCCGATTATGTAGATTAATCCAACATTTATAATCCAACATTTTTGAAATGAAAGAAAGTGTACTCCTTTACAATTGATCAATTTTAAAATGTAAGAATAAAATCAAGACAATTCGAATATTGTTTTATTTTCAGACTCTTTGAGTTTTATACTTTGGAAAAAAAAAACCTAGACAAGTCTGTTTCTTTTCAAAGTTTTCAAGTTTCGACTTTTAATAAAATGACAAAACGTATTTATTTTGTATCTCGTAATAATTATGTATTTTTTCCATAATTTTTAAACGGTAAAAATGCACGTGAAAATAAAGAAAAGCCTTTTCAAACGGCTTGATAAAAAATGACGTTAGAGAGCATCTGACTTTACCGTATCAATTTCTATCAATGCTGACGTAATAGCGCACCGCAGTCGGGATGTAGCAGCGAGGGCGGAGTGTTTGATGTATAGAAGAGTCCCCGGAGAATTGAAGCCAAACCCGCAAGAAGTTTGGACCAGACTTGGGGGCGCCAATAGGTCAAGGCTATCTGACGCTCCCGATGTGTATACACACACCTACATTGGCGGTCTACCCCGTTTTCCAGCAAATTCATTACGGAGTTCCTTGGGAATACTTGAAGATTAACGATGAAGATAGTTGGCGGCGGGAACGGAACGCGCTACTACACCGCGCATTCGTCATCGGGTTTTTCGAACTTTCTCGTCGTCGTTTGTTCTCTCGCGACCAAAAAGAAAGGTCGGCAGCGGTGCTGTTCGACTTTTTCGAGTCGCCGAGCGGGAGAAAAAATGGAAAAAAAAGAAAAAAGAGAAAAAAGAAGAGACATATGCATAGTGAACTGATGTCGACGTCGACATCGTCGTCGTCGTCGTCGTCGTCGTCGTCATCGTCGTCGTCGTCGTCGTCGTCGTCGTCGTCGTCGTCGTCGTCGTCGATGCGGTTGCGAGGTTGAAAGTAGGCGGGGAGAGCGAGTGCAGCAAGGACGAATCCTTTACCGCGATGACAGGCTTCGCTCTCCGCCTCCTTTCGATCCCACTACCACCATAGTGTTGGTTGGCAGGATCATGCTCTTCCCGCGTTGCTGGCTCTGTTGCCAACCCGGGCGGGTTTCCACCGGGTTTTGCAAAATTCTAAAACTCGCGCGCGCGCGCGCTCGAGCGATGACGAGAAATAAAATGCACCATGGGTAATTACCTGACGCGTTTAACGCGATTTCACGCCTCCTCGTACGAGCTGATCAAATGTGAAGCCTTGTGAAGCCTGTAATTTTCACAAGGCAGAGGCTCTCGAACTTTTTCCTCCGCTCTGCCGTCTTATGTAATTTGACGTATACAACCTATCATCATTGTTAATCATCGTAACGTTAAATAACCGGCACCCTCGCTGACAAATAGCAACACACAGCGTGGATTAATTGTTGCTTTTTTTCTTCCTGATAAACCCTCCGGGCATTAAACGACGCGTTGCAATTTGAGAACCTTTTGTCCCCGAGGATATAGCAAAGTTGTTTAATGCTCAAACTCGTTAATAAATAACGAGCAAGTGGCGAGACGCAAAGACGATGCTCGTATTATCGCATCGCGTGCAATTTTACGTGATTATTCCCGCATAATTTTTCGAATAAATACAAGTTGCGAGCGGTAGTCGTACGCGATGTCTGTTTCCAGGCCCGAACTGACAATGTAACTGACAAAATAGATTGAGATGTCGCGGGACATAATCGATGTTTCAATGCTTGAATCTGTTAATGAAGAAACGATAAAATACAAATTCTATCGCAATACGCCAGTCGATACGTCGTAACGGTAAATCCCGGTGATGCGGGATAGCGTGTTATTGCAAATCCGACTACGAAAACAGAGAGTAGAACACGTCGAGTAACTCGACTGTCAACGGTTTTACGTTCGGGCTGACATATTTGAGTTGCCGTAATGTAGGTAGCGGAACGAAATTGTCGGTTCTGGAGAATTCGATCGATATGTAATTGGCGATGTACGCGGCGATCGCGTGGTATTTCCTTGGCAAGACAAAAGCAAACGCGCAACAATAGCACACAAGGCTGGCGGCGACAACACAGAATATCGAACGGCGATTGCTTCGTAAAGAATGCTCGCGGAACATAAAGCTTCGCGGGAAAACTCGAGAAACATTAAACTCATTGTAAGAAAAAACGTGCGCGCGATTCGAAACGATCCAGCGAAACGAATAACTTTGCGATAATTTATGTAATAACCTCTATTTTCAATATATAGTAAATTATTATTTCTTCAGATATTAAGATAAAACCAATAAGATTAATAACGTTATGATACAGTTATGATACATAACATCATCCTAAAATTTTCGAAAATATATTTCCCACTGCCAAACGGCCTTAAACACAATCTGAAAACAGAGTCTGAAAACAGATTATTCTTTGGGGAAATTATTAATTTTTTATAAATATTACGAAATAGTTTATTATTTCAACATTTGATGGATTCCGTTTACGTTTTATCAACATTATGTTATCCCCGTTGTACGGTAAAGAAAAGAAAATTGCAGAAGATGATACGAAAAGGAGGGAAGAAAAGCGAGACGGAGCACGTAAACGAAAGCACGTGGTGCACACGACGGGCGTTTACGTCGCGGATAATGTTGGGTCGTGGAAGAAACGAATGAACTCCCGGAGACCGAGAATCGCGGCCGGAAAAACGCGGAGGCGAGGTGAACGTAAACGCGGCCACGTGTCGCCGATAAATCGACCTTATCAATAAGATCGAGCTCTCGGCGCTTTCTCTCTCGCGTCTTCCCGCCTCTCGCTCTCTCTCCTCCGTTCTTATCCCGCTTCCTTCCCGTCGTCCCGGCGCCCCGCGGACCGTAGTTATTCATATATTCCGGTAAGTTTGGAATACATGAATAAGCTACGAGTCTCAGGTATTCGCACGAATCGTCTTCGATGAAGCTCCAGGTAAGAGCCACGTCGGCGGCGTTTAGCGCGTCTCGAGGAAAGCGACAGGTGACACGCATCCCGTTACACATCCATCTCTCCCCCATTTCCATCTTCGGAGTTATCTTGAATCTCTATATTTCAACGGAAAAGCATTTTATCTCGAGAATACGTGTATGAATATTTTTCTAGATGTTAACGCTCGAGATCTTAATAAGCTCGATATTTGACAGCCATTTGATTATGACATGTGAGCAAACTCTCAAAATTGATAATAAATTATTCATTTGGCGAATATATATCGAAATTAAATTTGAAAAATTAAGTCAAAAGCTGGCGCAATTTCTTTCTCCACGTTTGTTCTCCATGATGTTACATTCGCTCTTGTCCCGTGTACGGAGATTTCTTCCTCTTTTTCAAATGATGACTTTAATTTGATTGTATTATTTGGTCGATTATCGCCTTCACGAATAATCGATGGTGAATTATTTGTCGCGAGACGGAAATACGATGCAGGAGAGAAATTTTTCTTAATTTCCTAATATCATGTGTCATACGTGTTCCATTATTTGACAGGTGCAAACTTTGGCATTACAGCTCCGGTAATTTGATAAGTGCGATCGTATTATGTGGTGGTGATATTCATTTCCATAAAACCGAGAGACCGAGATTTATAATACGAGAAAATGAAATAAGATTATGACGTTCCATCTTCATTATCCAAACTCGCTGTGACATAAGTTTGATCGCGAAAATAGAACGAAAATTCGTTATCCGTTATTCCGCCATTATTCGTCGAAATAATGTCCCTGTGATCTTCCATATTCCGCCACCTCACCAAAATGGGTCACCGATGCATAATTTCGCGCTCTTCACTTTTTCGCGGTATTACAACGGATCGGACCGGACCAATCCTGACCGATCTCCGCCGTCCAATGCGAAAAATCAACGAATCGACGAGTTCTTGCTCACGCTCGTTAACGATTCGCATACATTGACATAAAAGCGTTTTTATCAGCTTCGTAAATGACATGTCGCGCCAGGAACGTATTATCGTTAATCGTCTACGAGAGAAAAACGAAACAACATATTCGGTAATTGCGGAATTATGCAACGCAATTTTGAATTTTTCAACACGTATTCGCCTATAATCACATTATCTTGTAAATGAAACCTGACAATTAATGATAGTTTCTCCTTTTTAAATTATATCACTCGAGTGTCGTGTTTAAAAAAAAAAATGCTATTTTTCTGAAGCTGTTATGATTAATGCGACTAATAAATGCCAAGTATACGATGAATAAAAGATCATTGGAGTTAAACTTATTGGATACATTTTTTTAACAGGTGATAAAAATTTGCTTTCGTATATCCTATTCTATATATTTACCCGGCCATCTTGCAAGTGATGTATTACGCGAGATGTATTCTCGGCATATTACATGAACTAACTAAGCGGCTTGCGATAAAGGCGCTTTCCGTATTGACTCGCCGACGACGGTCAAAGCGACACTACGCGATTCTGACAGTCTCGGACAGTCCGGTACGAAACGTGCGAATCATTAGACGCCGGGCAACAACGCTTTACATTGCCTGGCAGATATTAAAAGCGCTATATTAAGGTTCCGGCAAATCACGGCAATTACTCTTCCGCGTCGCGCCGCATTCGCGATTTTAATTGTCCGGACGCGAGTGGGGAGGGGGACCCTCGCGCGCCAAAGTATTTATCTCGACGCATTATTATTCCCGTCGAACGTGACCGTAACCCGCAATTGTTGCGTCAACTTAACGCACACGCCGCCGAGCTCTGCGCGCTCTGCGTATCGCCCGATCCTGTTTTACGATCGCTCGCGCCGACCGCGAATTCGACCGATACGCAATTACGGAATTGCCCTCGTATATCATCGACTGGCCCGCTTCGTGCAAAAGGGCCCTTCACACGTTCGCCGTTTAATACGCGTACGCGCGAACGGTCGTTACAGAAAAGTTTTTCCAACTGCGGCCCCCGAATGCGATCCGACGGTTCGCGCGTACAGTGACGCAAGTACAGTTTTCCGCCGGGTTCAATTTCGCCAAGTAACAATTCAACACGTTGCCGACATTTCTATGCGAAATGGACGGACTAACGGTATAAATACGCGAGGAGAGATAGTATTGACGAATAGCCTAAGACAGAGAAGGAACAGTTTGACTTTATGTATAAAACTTAATCTATTAATATCTTATTAAAGACAGATTATCTTTATTAAAGAGATTCTAATCGTGTGATGACATTCGATGAACAAATTTTATCGAATTAATTAAACGAAAAACGATGATAAATATATGTAATTGAACTTTGATTCACAATTCCTGACAAAATATCGCGCAAAGCTACATCACATGTAGGAGGAGTAATACAGGAGGAATTAATGAGACATCTGTGTAATTTCGATATCGTTTTTGAGTGTCATTGTGATCAGCGCGGAAAATCGTGAGGGCACGATCATGGCAAGCCAAGCCCACATGAGTATCCCCCCCCCTCCTCCGCTCTTTCTCTCATACCTGCAACGCGCGCGACTGCAGCAGATCCCAAAAATATCTCGGCGTTAGCTCGCGCACCCACGCCGGGGCTCTCGTTCGAACTCTACGCGCTTTTATTTATAACTCGATGTTAAAAAAAAGTGACAGCACGTCGAGTCGCGCATATGTCGTCGTCGTCGTCGTCGTCGTCGTCATCATCGTAGTCGTCCCTGTCGTTTTACGGGTGTTGCGAAAAAAACGTGGCGCGTGTCCCGTTTGCGTGAGTTATGAAAGTCGGGCTTAACTTTGTAAATCGCAACTCGAAATTCGGAATTCGCGTTCGTGTTATCCTTCTCTCTCTCTCTCTCTCTCTCTCTCTCTCTCTCTCTCTCTCTCTCTCTCTCTCTCTCATTTCGTTTCTTGTCTCCTTGCATTACCAATCCTTCCTCCACGCTCGCTAACCCCGTCCATGTCGAATCCTTTTTTCCCTCCGCCCTCTCTGTTCTTTTCCTTCAATTTTTCTCGTCCGTGCACTCTTTATTCCTCTTTCTCTGCCTCACGTTTATCGTCTCTTCTCTCTTCTCTCTTCTTTATTATTCCCTCCCTCTTGTCGCACCTCTCTTTATTTTAGCCCGAGGCGAGCGCCGAGATGATAACGGAAAGTCGAAGGGATTCGAGGGGGTGGCAGAAGGGAGAGGAAAGACGAAAAGAGCAGGGAAGAGAGAAGATAGAGAGATGGGGAGAGGCAGTGGAATATATGAGTGAGTGAGTGAGTAAGAGAGACGGGGGAGGGAGAGGGAAAGGGGGTGAGAGAGAGAGAAGAGGAAGAGGAGGAGGAGGAGGAGGGGAGGAGGAGGAGGAGGAGGGGAGGAGAAGGAGGAGGAGGAGGAGGAGGAGGAGGAAGAGGAGGAAGAGGAGGAGGAGGAGGAGGAGGAGGAGGAGAAGGAGGAGGATGAAAAAAGCGAAAGAGGAACAGAGAAAGGCAAAGCTAGAGAAAAGAGAAAGAAAGAGATGGAGAACAAGGGATGGGAGAAGGCGAGATAGAAAATGAGCGCCCGCTTGCGTACAGAGAGCCCGTCCAACGGACTCTACTCTCCTCTCTTCTCCTCTCCTCTCCTCTCCTCTCCTCTCCTCTCCTCTCTTTTCCTTTCCTCAACGGGCTCTCACGAGCCGTGGTTTCGTAATACGCGTCTCTCCCTCTGTTGAACATCTTTCTTTCTCTATCCCTCTTTTTCTCTCGTTCTCTCTCACTCAGAGAGCACGATACATCGTACGCGCTACGTATATATCGCTTCAGAAATTCTGTATCTTGGCAAAGACGCGCGTTGGAAACGTAGAATAAAACCTGACGTTAATGGGGTAATAGAGTTTTCTCGTCGTCCATGTCCTCACATCGATGACGACGTGTCTTAAATAAAAGTAATCTTTAAGCGTGAACCTGTAGCGATCTATAAGCGGCGACTTGTACTTGCACACTCGATCGCGTAGCTTTCCGGATAAACAAGCACAACAACTTTTAAAATACATATACTAGCTTGACTTACGGACACATTTAAAGGAACATATATTATAAGTTAAGAATATGTTATATAATCGGTAAATAGGTGAGCGTACTACTTGATGTGTTTATATAATGATGTTAATAATTACTGAATAATTAATCGTTGATTAATTCGAGATATCGCGGTGTGCAATTGTCGCCGAAAATGATTGGTTGCAACAACAGCCGAATTCATTATTAATTTCTACATATTATGAATTTACTGAATAGAAACATTGTAAAGATTAATCTAAGATTGAACGATATAATGGAATAATTTATGTTTTAATTAAGAGTAAAATATTGTATCATTATAGTTATATATATATATATCTAAACGTCTAATCATCTTTTATACATCTATGTTCTCTATCTACCTACAATACATCTCCACTTAAATATTTGAAATCTTGTATTTAAACAAGCAGGACAGTCGAGCCTGGACTTTATATATTTTCAAAGCGTTTCAATCCGGGATTAATTAACATTGCCACTTTGCATTTTGGTTCGGACGTCGTGCGTGCGTTTACCAATCAAACAATATAATACTTCTTCTTTATACATAAAGTATTATACGATATTGTATTACCAATGATTTGAATAAAGCTACAAAGCAAATGTCGAATTTTTGAGGCTTCCTCAAACATAAAATTCATATCGCGGGAAATCGGAGAAATACATTCGAAAAATGAGAAGAAGCCCCAAAATGTGATCGCGTACGCATGAATTAATATTTCCACTGTTTATCGAATAGATACAAAATCTGAAACAGAGACATGGACATTGCGCGAGCGGAACGAGCGGTCTTTTAGACGAAAAATTTCACAGTTTATTTACTTGCTTCGCATCTTTCAAATATTAACATTAATGGTCCGATAATCGGGATTAAAATTAATGAAACGATGCAGCGCGAGACTGTTGAAATTTTCTGAATCGAATATCTATAGGATTAACTGCGATATAATATATTTAATAATACGATTGTAAATACAAAGTGAGGCGAGGATTTTCGATAAAAGAAAAGAGGGGAAAAAGGGAGACAAAAGAATCCTTTCATTAATATCTTCATATACAACGCGCATACTTTTTATGCGAATAGAAATGCGTTCTGTATTTTTCCACAGTGGAACTCGTTAAAAGTTCCTTGCGCCTCAATTCTGGGTCGCAACGCAAAGTTTGGAAACCACTGCGGCAGTTACGTATGCCCGCTTTCCGTCTGTCACCCGATATAGATTATAACGTGATTAAATTGATGAACATATCATTTGGTCTAGAATTATAACGTAATTAGTTATCCGTAAAACGGATCTCACACACACAATACACGCTTTGGACGATCGCATAAATTGCATACATTGCATTTCATAGATATCTATTTATGCGGATTACTTCCTCCGATCGTAAGTGATTACTTTACTTGATCAATTTAACACTCGAATTGCAACAAAAGTACCGCGATTGCGCGCCGCGATTTAAAGCCCCGCGATTAAAGGTAGATTTTATCGCGCATTATTGAACGGCGACAGATCGATGAGTTTAATAACCAAGGGAATTGTGCACATTCTTCGCCTTGATAAATAATTGCCGCGCATAACTTGTCCCGTAACTTGTTGATGGGAGATTTACGATAATATTATATGTATCTATGCGACACGCGACAAACACATTCGTGATACGAATACTCGAGGCGGTCTCGCCATTCAAAGTTCAAGTGTCAAAAACTTATGCATAGCTCTGAATTTTTCGCACATTCTAATTCATAACACATTTGTATATATATCTATCTATCTATATATATAATATTATTGTTTTTACGTTTTTATATATATATATAAACGTAAAAACAATGATATTATAATATATATTTAAAAAATCTAAAGATACACGTTCTAGTTGTAATAAACAAAATTGTGAAAAGAAAAGAAAAAGGAAGGGAAACGAGCGCTCAAGAAATAACCACAATTATGTCGCCTAATAATATCATGATCATCGATTCAATTTCGTTCGAAATATGACTTGCGTGACGTTGCGAAAGACCGATAATCATCGCGTTTAGGATCGATAACGGCGCGGCCGGTAATGATCGCCATTAGAGGAAACGACGACGATGACGACAACGACGAATGTCGGCTCTCTCGATTCTCAAGCTGGTTCGGATCGATAGCTTGGAACCGGTTCCAAGTTCCCGGTGGCTAATTGATCTTGCAAAGCGCAAGCAATGTTGGACAAATATTAGCATCGGAGGTAATTATCGACGGACGTACGCGCACACGCATTGCGGAGCATGCAGCCAAAGATCGAGTCTAATTCAAAATCAATTCAAGTAAGAAGCTAAAAAGCTTTGTCAGTACATGGACGTGTAACTTTAAGCTTGCTTTCGAACCTCGATACGTACATCCATGCGATATCTTAATCAGTATTATAAATAAAACAAGTTTTTTGCATTTAATAAATATGTAATAACATCATTCTTTTTCAAACCTCTTTTGGTTCTTCCACATTTCTTCCACATTAAAATCATCAATTTTAATGATCTTATCGTTAATGTGAAACCTTCAAAGACTAGAAGCAGTTGCGATTTAATTAAAATTCCTTTTGTTAAAATTATGCTTTTCAAGTATGCTACTTCAAGTATGCTAATGTAATATTAAAGCGGATTAGATAACGGCGGAGGGTGATATGTTAATAAATAATTAAAATTCGAAAATTCTTTTTTCGTGACACATTTGACTGGAATTTGCCCCCGGGTGTTTTACCCCTTGGCGAAGCTAACGACGCTTCCACGTTTTCGACACGGCAGTGTCCGTTCCGTTTTAAAATGCAGAATCAACGAAACGAAACTTTAACGGGCAGCATTCGTGTCTTATCGAATGTGTCGGTCCTCAAGACTTAGAGAACGCACCGCGTCTAGACTCGGTCAGCCGTCCATGCCGAATCTCTAGGGAGCTCCGCGATTATTCCGGGCGCAAATTTATTTTTATCAATCTGGTAGCAGCTTGTTGCCGCCGCTCGGGGCGCCGGCGTTGCCGGATTAGAAGTTTTTCGCGTCAATATTTGCAAGCATGGCCCCCCCCCCCCTGTACCCGAGATAAGTCATCGAACTGATCAATACGTTTGTCGCCGATAGAGAATTGTCGCCGATAATAGGAACCGGACTCGCGTCGAGCTTAGACCTCAATGCCACAAGAAATATCTAATTCAAACCTGACCAATTTTCTATCTCCTTGTATATCAATTAAACTGGTATCAATTAAAGAGGTAACTACAATTAATATTTATGGAAATCAATCATTCCGATCGATAATTCTTCGGCGGATACAGGTTTCAATATTATCGCATGCCGCAAAAAAATAGCGCGGTTAAACGCGTCCTGTTACTCCGCTGTCTCTATAATTTTATCTAAGTTTCAACGGATTCGCGTTAGTGTTTACGGGAAACAAAAAATGCATACGGGAGTAATCTCCACGTTAAATCGCAACAATGAAAACGCAACGATCGACGCACAGATACGTTTTCCCGTATCGAAAATTGAACCCGCCGGAATTACACCGATTTCAATCCCCGCGTGCCGAGAAACGCCGTCGCCCCGACGGAAACTGCCGTCTTCACGGCACGACTTCGTGATAATATCCGTGAGGAGAATTTACGTTGCTCATGGGAGGAACCGCGAGACGAAAAGAAGACAAGAGGAAAAAAAAAGAAAGAGGAGGGGACGGGAGCTCCGAAATAACGTTCGTTGGCGCTTGGGCCGATCGTAAAATCGGAACAACGGGAAAAACTATGGAAAATCTGGCAGCTGGCGTCACGTGCGCCGCGCGGCATTCGCGGATTTCCTCTCGAAGCTGCAAAACCGTCCAAGACGCCGGTACCGAAACGAACGAGTCGCTACGAAGCTGCGCGAAATCGTGCGCGAAATAAATATTTCGCCGGAGCGCGCAATTCGCCACACGCGATTTCGGCTTGCGGGCGTTGCCGGCGTGATGTAGGTCGCGTGTTACGAAATCGGTACTCGCGGCCAACATTGTTGCCATTGTCCTTTTTCTCTGGCGAGGGAAGCAGGGTCGTTAGGCTCTCGCGGTCGCAAGAAAGAGACGCGAGGAATAACTACAAAGACGACGATGATGACGACGACGACGACGACGACAACGATGACGATGACGACGTTGCTATTAATCTCGCGCGGCTAATTTTGGAATGCTGCCTTATTATGCTTTAAGTGTGTCGCGAAGTTGGTGATTTCTGGCGTGTCTCGAGTATAATTAAGTTTAATGCGAGCACGGCCTCCCGTCAGCGACGACGGGGCGGCGGCAGTTAAATCGGATTAAGATCCCAGCGGAGATCCGCGCACGATTGAATTAATAAAATAATACGTACAAGATGAGATACGCGCGACGATGATTCGATCCGAGAATTTTTTTTTTTCTCTCTCGTGGTATCGGATACATCGCGATTAGCTGCAGAGATCATACTCGACGGCGATCATAGCTCGCGTGATGCTATGAAAATCGCAATCGCAACTGGGTGTAACAAATAAATACGTCGTAAAACGCGCGGAATCGCACGGGCAAAAACGCCGGAGTAATTATACCTCGATCGCTTTACGAGAAGGCCAGGAATAACGAAACAGGTTTTCAATTTCTTGATTACTTAATGCAGCACGAGCGTCGGCCTCTCCTCTTTCTCGCGCGCCTTTACGTAATTTCCATTAACGCCGTTCATTAGCGCGGCGGCGATCCAAAATCGCGCGAGATTCCTCGAGATTGCTCGAATCCCGCATCGCGATCGACGCGGAACAATCGTTGCCCAATGCTCCATTTCGGGCAAGGACTCCATCGCTGCGTGGACTTCGCGATCGAGGATTGGCATCATACAAATTGCAACATCGCTTGGAAGCCGACGTCAACATCGAAACGTGTACCCACGTTCGAGAAACTAGTGTTAATCATCCAAAGGTTACGCAACAAACAATCCATTTCAACTTAATCGCTATTTACGCGCGAATTAAGAGTGCGAAGCAAACTTGACTCTCGCAAAACATTCCCATGATGATTAGATACGGATTACTCCACGGAAAATTCCAGCTAATTAATTTCTTCAAAGAGATCAAAGAGATACCGTCGTGATATATTAATTTTGATATTATTGATACATAACAAAATAATTTGTTGTAACGATACGTCAAGTTAGATGTAGTTCTTATCATATTCGATCTTGGCTGTAATCGTAATTAATTATGATTATGATACAAGGGTTCTCAATTGTTTCCAATCATCTCAATTGAATACTAGACATATATATATTTCCTATAGGTATTCTGGGGAAGGTATAACGTGACGTGACGTGAAAAATGATGATGAAAAGATTAGCCTTTAAGATCGGCTCGCGCGCGTTGCTCGGGATGTTACATCCCGATTTCCCGAATCTTTCGTTCGCGATTAGCAACATTGCAACTGGGAATCGGAGAATTCTGCGCTCACCAGCTAACCGCATCTCCCACCCCCCGATCCCACCCCCGGCGCCATAGACCGAAAGCTCCGGGATCGCCCGGCGCGAAAAAGGGAGGAAATTCTTCTCTCGGGGAGAGAAATTTTCGGATCTCTCTGCATCGCCAGCACGAAGCTCCCATCGCCGCGAATCCTCCTTTCCTTTTCTTTCGTTTCCATTCTTCCGTCTCACTAGCAACACCGCTCATAAATAGCCGTACCGGAGGCGATCGTAAGGGTTTCCCTTATCTGCGTCAGCGTTTCTGCTCGCACAATTACCTACGGGTTTCCTTGGCGGTACGTATGCCACTTCTCTCTTCTCGTCTTTTTTTTCCCTTCTCTCTTTCGACAATTTGCGGACGTATATGTTAGCATATTGCGCGCGCGCGCGCGAGCGTGCTCAAGCCCGATTTACACGACTCGCTGCTCGCAGAGTGACCGGAGACGTCCTGATTCTCAGGAGACTACGTTCTCGCTACGTTCTTCAAATATTACTTTGTCATAAACGATAAGAATTGCGTTTGTATATTCCCCCTTGACTTATAGATATTAGAATAGATATTAGATATCCGAGATTCTCTTTTCAAAAAATCTCCTTTCGAAGAATTCTTTTTCTCGACGTTCCTCCAGTTTCTCCCACTATCTTAGTTCGAGAGACACACGTATATTCTGGCGCGACAGGGTTCTTCATTTTTGGGGGAACATTATTCGATCAAGACTCAACCATGTGTAAATTCGGCTTTACACTTGCACAGCCTTGCAAGCTATACGTGTCAACTGCACGTGTGGATGAGTCCCGCACACCGACACCGATGCCTCGGCATTCGGCGAGTTTCGGTGGCTGTCGACTCGCCTCGCTCGACGGTATTCACTCTTTCGACCTTCTCGTCCGAACAAGAGATGTAAAGGCAACGTGCGCCGCAACGTCTACGACGGCGATGGAACGTACGTAAACACTGTGCTCACCGTTTCGTTCCTGAAGTGTTCTCCATCGTTGAAAACCGTCGTTCCCTCCGCCATGGAGAACGACGCGCCCGATCCGGCCGTTACCAAGGATGCATGTAGCACAAGGACGCCAAACTATCGATCCTTCCCCAAGTCGGAGAAACTTGTCTACGAAATCGTCGAATATGACGAGATCATTCCTCCTTGCGAGTTATTCCGACTGACTTTGAAAACGCGAAGAGAAAACTATCGATATTTCCGCGTTACCGACGAGATCGAGACCGACATCGGGCCCTCTCAAACTTGTACAGCGGAAGAAAATCGATACGTGGAAAAGAAAAATATAGAGAGATCCTACTGTGAGAATTATTCTCGATTTTCCGTTGATTTCATGTCATGTTAAAAATTTGAATTTATAATATATATATAATATATATATATATATATATATAATATATATAAAATATGTATTGTTAATGTTATGCCTTTTTTTCTCACATTAAGATAGACGTTACTTCCGTCTATCTGATTTCGATTACGAAGGGGACAGGAGAAGGGGCGTTACCTTGTAGTTTTTCTCAGAATCTGTTAAATGCTACGCGAGTTTTCCTGTCTCGATACAAATCGGCCGACAATTTATGAACGTACCGAGGAACGTACTTCGTACGCAAATGCAATTAAGACCGCTTTCAAAGAGTTTTTAATGCACTTTTTTTTCCTCTTGCGATTACCGCCTTGCTATAGAACAAAAATCACGCTAATTATTTGCATCTTCTTAAATGACAATTCCCTCGAATTATAGATTGTTTTTCGAAACATCATTTACTGCTAAATTATCCTATAACGTTTCAATCGTTGTACACATTGTGTAATTACGTTTTAAAGTAGGCGTTTAAAACTGGAAAAGCGCATTTAAGCGCGAAATTCAAGTTGAGACGCGAAATAAATATCTTCTTTCGCAAAAAGTTCGAATTGTGTTATTTATGTGTTTTCTTTTCTGCTAATTTTCGGGGCGCGGCACTTTCCCTTTGCCCTAAATATATTCTCTATGAGAAAATTTATTTTACTTTTGTAATAGTTCTACCATTTTCCGGCATATACAAAAGATATCACGGCCGCAATCTGAATGGGCCATTGAGAATGGTTAGTTCCAGTACTCCATATTCACAGATTTTTTTCCCTGGAGTATTCTTCTTTCAAAAGCACGTATAAACGGGACATGGAAGCATTTCCATTGCATTCTTTTCGCCTTTAATTCGCGGAAGGACATTTAATTGCGATAAAATACCTGCTCCTCGCGATTCGCAAAGCTTCCGAGGACACCGTTGACATCTTCGGAGACCATTTTCAAGCGCTCCTCGCTACAGAATTACTTATCTAATTACTTATCTAACAAGAACTACTTAACATTAACATTAATTTTTTACGAATCTAAATCCAATCTTTTTTATCCCAACCTCGTGTTTTCGTAGCCGGAGTTTAATGATTTTTTAAAAATACGGTCAATTATTCATTCTAATTGAGGCGCTTTACGCGAACGTTCACGCAAACGACAAAACCCAGGTCCGAGGGAGAGGAACGCAACCTGGATTAATAATAATTAAACTACTTGACCCGTATAACGCCGTATTCGCACGAATAACGCCGCGAGGGCACATCTCTTTCGCCCGAGACTCGGGGAATCGAGACGACGCTTCTTCCGCAGCGGGAAAAGGTCGAAGCGAGAAACGATATCCGAGAATTACAAAGACTCGGCGCGTCGACAGGTACGAGATATTCTGCTTATTTTTCGGTTACTACAACGCTCTCGGTAATTAAAACGAACTCGGTGTAAAGCGCCAGCTTGCTCGAAAGGAGGACAACGATGATGAGGGCAATGGCGGCGACGACGACGACGACGACGACGGCGACGACGATGACGAATGCAGCAACGTGGAAAAGCGCCGCGTTCGCGTTCGCGTTCGCGTTCGCGTTCGCGTTCGCGCTCGCGCTCGCGCTCGCACTCGCACTCGCGTCCGATGAGAAGCGCGACGACGAAATCGTCATTCGTAATACCGTCGCGATCCCCGCCGTTCCTAATTGGCTGCCGCCGCCGCCGCTCCTGAACCCGCTCCACGGGATGACTTTCGTTAATTGGTACGCGCGCGCGTACGGTAATTCCAGGTAAATCATCAAGACGGATAATTTCTCAACGAGGCCCGCGCCGCGAGCGACGCGATTATTCGATCGAGATCGACGCTGATATCAAACACCGAGGCCGCTCTTGTTGACACTGTTCGAGTGACTGAGCACAAATGACAGTGATACGGAAGACTTGACTCGGGAACGTAACTGAAATACAAATAACCCGTCGAAAATTGTGTGATAACGAAAATTGAATGAATAGAGTGACGCGTTTATGGATTGTTTTGAGTGCTATTTATTGTCTTGTTATTATGCGAACTGTTTCATGATTAGTGGTGGGGAATGGCCAGTTGGAAACCAATTTGCGTAATGATATCAGTATACGATACGAGCTGGTCAATGAAATGGTATGAGTAACGTTTCGTGTCCCAAACGGCTGAATTAATCATTAGGCAGAGTTAGATTACAGTTATTAGTTAATCGAGTCGTGTCCAATAAAAGACATTACGCTGTCGCTAATGAATGAATATCGCAATCGGTCAATCGTCTACGCTTGTATCCCGCATGCCGCATTAAAAGGAACGTAAAATCGATAACGTGATGAGAGTATCATTACTGATATCACTGTCACCGAGTGCACTCGACGGATTCTGCTCGTCGGAAGAGTCCCACCGACCGCCACGAGTCGTCCGTCTCGTTCTCGTCTTCGATCGAGCTGTAACTCACGATTACTCGCGCTTTTTTCCGCGCGCGCGCGCGCGCGCGCGGGGGGGCGCGCGGGGGCGCAAAAAAAGTATCGACTCAGTTATACAGCGGATACGGCCTTATTAGCGTTGCAATTATATCCCGCGTATCACTGTATTCCACAATGGCAGTAACGAGCGCGCATGCAGTAATAAATTACGACGGCTCCCGTAATCATTACCGTGGAGTTTCGTGTAACAGCGGCGTCCTATCAGTTTACATTCGACTTTAATTGCAG